>NW_007257440.1:231021-250732 GCF_000164805.1 Carlito syrichta
GCCCCCCCCCCCGCAGGCTGTGGCCCCGCTCATGAAGTACCTAGATGAGAAGCTGGCCCTGTTGAACACTTTGCTGGTGAAGGAAAACCTGAGCAGGTACCCAGCGGGGAGAGGAGGGAGGAGCTGGTGGGAGGGGAGAGGACAAGGAGGTGGCAGAGGAGGGAGGAGCTGGCAGAAGGGGCAGGTGGGCGTGGACACCCGGCCTCACTGACCCTCCCCCGCAGGGTGCTGGAGGCCCTCTGGGAGCTGCTCCTTCAGGCCATCCTGCAGGCACTAAGCGCTGACCTGGACGTCTCTGCTGACTTCTATGGCCGTTTCCACTTCACGCTAGAGGTAGGGCCCTGGGAAGGAGCCCCCTGCTGGGCTGGCGCTCAGGCTGTCCTGACCCGTCTGTCCCTGCCAGGGTGCCCAGTCTGTGATGGCAGCACTCTTCTCACCAGGACAGCTGCCCGGCCCCAGGTGCCCGCAAGTGCCAGACTTACTGGAGGTCTCTGAGGCGCCCCCAGTTGAGACGCGGCTCTGCTGTGGGCCCCTCTGCTGTGTCTCCACCGCCGCCCTAAACTGGCCAGGTTCTTTGACACCTCTGCTCTCTCCTTGTCCCAGGCCCTAGTCGGTGTTTTCCACGCAGAAGGCCAGGGCTTGCCCCTGGAGAGCCTGAGGGATGGGAGCTACAAGGTGAGGCCTGCGGGCGGGGCCGGTGGACACGAGACCAAGTTCCAGCTGCGGCCTCACACGGGCCAGCGCTGACCATCAGCGGTGCCCCTCCCACCCCCACAGAGGCTGGAGGAGGAGCTGCGGCTGCACAGGTGCTCTGCGCGTGAATGCATTGAGCAGTTCTACCTGGACAAGTTCAAGCAGGTGGGCACGTGGGCGCAGCCTTCCTCACCCCCAGGCTTCCACCCCGCCTGCTCACTGGCCTTTCTGCAGAGGCCCCTGGAACAGAACCGCTGTGGACGCCTGAGCGTGCGCTGCCATTACGAAGCTGCCGAGCAGCGTCTGGCCGTGGAGGTGCTGCACGCCGCCGACCTGTTGCCCCTGGATGCCAACGGTGAGGCGCAGTGCTGGCAGGGCAGTGGTGGCGGGGCACGGCGCTGAGGCCCGCGGGGCAGGCAAGTCACAGCTGTGCCCCCAGGCCTGAGCGACCCCTTTGTGATCGTGGAGCTGGGTCCACCACACCTCTTCCCGCTGGTCCGCAGCCAGAGGACGCAGGTCAGGGCTCGGACGCTGCACCCTGTCTATGACGAGGTCTTCTACTTGTAAGTGCCCACCCCACACCCACCCACGCCCACCTGCCCACCAGGGCACACGGTGACCAGCCTCTGTCCACAGCTCTGTGCCTGCAGAGGCCTGCCGCCGCCGTGCAGCCTGTGTGCTGTTCACAGTCATGGACCACGACTGGCTGTCCACCAATGACTTTGCGGGGGAGGCGGCCCTCAGCCTGGGTGGCATCAGCGGAGTGGCACGGCCCCAGGTGGGAGGGGGTACACGGGCTGGGCAGCCTGTAACCCTACACCTGTGCCGGCCCAGAGCCCAGGGTGAGTACGCGGGCAGGGGTGGGGCGGAGGGCGAGGGCCGACATCAAAGCCACGCGCCTGCCTGCCCACCTGCCCACCCGCCCGCAGTGAAGTCTGCACTAAGGATGCTGGAAGGCCGTGCCAACAAGGAGGCGCAGGAGTTCGTCAAGAAACTCAAGGAGCTGGAGAAGTGCATGGAGGCCGACCCCTGAGCCCCTGTGGCCGCTGGCCCCACCAGTCCCTGTTCCCTATGGTGTCCTCCTGCTCCCTGTGGCCAGCTGTGTGTCGCCAGAGCCCAGGGCAGCCCCTTCCCTGCTGTGTGATGTGTGTGCTGTGGCTGGACCCCGTGATCTCCGTCCACCCCAGCCATATTCCTCTGGCATGTGCTGTGAACCTTGTACCCTGGTGAGCCCAACCCCAAATCTGGGTGGCCAACCTGGCAGGTCCTGGCCAGCAGCTGGCCCCAACACTAAGTAGACCAGAGTGGGCCTGACTGCCAGGTGGCAGCTGATCTCAGGGGCCTGGTGGTGGCTTTGCTTTCCAGGCGATGTCTAGAAACATTGTTGGTGGTCACATTTGGGGAGCGGAGGGAGTGCTGTCCGTACCAGTGGGTGGAGGCCAGGGACACTGCTCAACATCCTGCAGTAAATCATGCAGCCCCCCCAAGACCTGCCCCTCCCCAGTGTCCACAGAGTTGCAGTGAAGCCCACTAGAGGAAGCCCCATCTTCCGTCTCTCCGGGGGGGGGGGGGACGCAAGGCCTCAACAGGCCCGAAGCCAGAAAGCCTGAAAGCCTGGGGTTAGGGTTGGACAGCCCATGCCTGGGTGCCCAGCTGAGGGCAAAGCAGACAGCACCACTGTGTTGCACAGCCACTCCTGGCTACAGGGTCCCCCCCACCCCCAGAGGGCATGTGGAGGCGAGGTCTGCTGGGAACTGTGTAGGTTTCCAGTCCCCCTCGGCTCCTGGGCCTGGGAGAGGTTCCCCAGGGGGAGGGGGTCACCGAGGCCAAGACATCACCGGGCTTGTGGTCAATGTACAGAGCTCTGTGCACTGGTTGACGGTCCTCTCTCACATGTATGTGACCA
Organism: Carlito syrichta; assembly: GCF_000164805.1. NCBI lineage: Eukaryota > Metazoa > Chordata > Mammalia > Primates > Tarsiidae > Carlito > Carlito syrichta. The sequence continues at coordinate 233,621 of NW_007257440.1, forward strand.
CGTGACATCTGCCCTGTGGCCCAGACCCTTTTGGGCAGAGTCTGTCTCACCAGAAGCCAAGAGTCCCTCACCCACCCCCAGGACCAATGGGAAGAAACAGACTCAGGCCGGGGCAGCTCCTGTAGCTTCATTGACAGGCCCGGAGCGAGGCTCGGAGCAAGGCAGGGCAGGCCTGCCGGAGGGCCTGCTGGCCCGAGTGTGCCCGCGCATCTCCAGGTTTTCTCACCACCCAGCCTCCAAAATACATGTCTGCAACCTTCAGTCTCTCTGCCGTTTCTTGATTCCTTTCCAAATTGCAGGTGGGGCCCTGGCCTCAGCCTCTCGTTCCTGCATCTCCTTCTCTTTGGAGCAGCTGCTGCTGTCTCCGTCATCCTCAGCATCAGGCCCTTGGTCCTCAGACTCATCACTGTCATCAGTGTCCGGGGGCAGCCTGGAGGAGAAGGGCATGCTCTCTGCCAGTGTCACCCCAGCTAGCCTGAGGCGACCTTCCCTCTTGCACTTGTGCCTAAAACCCCCAGACCGGGACGAAGTCCCTGCTTCCTATACTCAGCCGAACCCCCGACGGGGCGTTTTCTAGTCAGAACTCAGGCCAGGGCCAAGGAGAGCCTTGGGTCTGTGTGACCCCAGAGCAGGGAAGCCTGGGCACCTACCGGGCACTGGTCACAGGCCTGTTGGGGTTTGCAAACTCTCGCTCTGAATCCACATCAAAGGGATCTGAACAGAGAGAGAACAGAGAGAACCCTAAGTGAGCTCAGAGCAGACCCATGCCCCCATGCCCAAGCCTTTCAAAAGTGGGTAGCAGGTCTGGGGGTCCCAGCATCCGCCTGGGTCAGGATTCACCGATCTCTTCCTCCTGGGGGTTCTCCTTGGCACTGGCCAAGAATTCCTGCTCAGTCCGCAGCACGTCCTCTGGGCTGCCACAGGCCGCGTACTTGTCCAGGAGCTGGCGGTTCAGGTCCAGGAAGCCCTTGCCCCACTTAAACTTCCGCAGCAGAATGACAGCAAGGTCTGAAAAGCCTGAGGTGCAGGAAACAGGAAAGCCAAAGACGTCGGTGACCCCCTCCAGAGTGCATCCTGACCACCTGGCTGCTCGCTAGTGGTGCTGGCCCAGGTAACTGTGGGGTCCCCTCCAAGCCCCAGCTCAGTCCTGACAGCCCATGCTGCCCCTAGCCTCCACTTCTTTTATTCAATTCCCACTGCAGCTAACCAAGTCCCTCTCCTTTGCTAAGGAGCACAAATGTTACCACTAAGACTGTATGCAGGTCTCATGGGTCTCCACTTAGGCCTCTTTCTGGACCATAAACCCGTTGAGAAGGGTTGTCAGGACAGCGCTGCCCAAGATAGCAATGCCCACATGCCAGCCGTGTAGGCAGCTGTTCCATTCTGCCTCCACCACAACTCCACATGGCAAAATAGACTTTAAGTGGCAATTAGGGTTGAAACCACCTCTCTCCCTGCGTGTCCCTCACACTCCTCCTGGGGTCTGTTAACAGAAAACACAATGCTAGGAGCACACGTGGACTACTGGGCTGGGCTGGCATTGTGCCCCAAACTCACCCACGATGCAGAAGGTGGCAGCAAAAGCTTCCACACAGGAAAGTTTGCAGGGCCGGCCATAGTTCACAGGGTTGGCGGCCACCAGGTAGGGGAGCAGCCGCGAGTGGGTCCCTCGCATCTTCCTGAAGGGCGTCTCATCCAGTCTGGCCCAGGAGCAGTCGATGACAGCGACCCCAGACTGTGCCACCAGCTGTCTGCCAGGAACAGCAAAGGGTACCTTCTGAATCACGTCCCTAGAGACTGGCTCACCCCTCACTCTCATCCCGTTCTCTCCAAAGGGCCCTCAGCTGCTCCGAGTGCCTGGAGCGTGCTCGCGTACTCACTGCACAAATATTTATCCTAAGCCCTCCTACTCCTAGGCGCTGCGCTGGGCAATGGGACAAACTAGACAAGGACAAACACGTTCCCTGCCCACGTGGGGAGCCCCGAAAAGGAGGGATGTCCCGGACATTAGGAGGAGACAAGGCAGGCACCACGCCCCCTCCCCAAGTCTCCCGCGCCTACCTGTCTGCGGGGGACACGTACTGGGCGCCTACCGGGCTGAGCACCAGGCCGCCGAACCTGTGGCCCAGGCGCAGGCAGCGCACTAGGCCCAGGCGGGCCAGCTTGCGGCCCGTGCAGCGCCGGGGGTCGCAGTGGCCCAGCTCCCACATGGCCAGCGGGCAGGGCAGCGCTGCTGCGCGCGGGCTGCCCTCGCCCTCGGCCGCCTCTGGCTCCACGGACGCTGCGCCAGGAAAGAGCAGGAAAGCGGGGCTCAGCGCGGGATCGTCGGCCGGGCCTCCGACCCCGCTCCGCTGTCACCTTCGCTCCCCGCTCACCGCGCAGCGCGGCGCCGACCTCCTCAGCGAAAGCCTCCAGGGAACGGCCCGGGAGGTGCCGAGCGCGGCCACCTTCCACCCTCGGCCCGCGCGCCGTCCTCCTGCGGCCCATGGCGGGGTGCTGGGGGCCTCGAACCTCCCCAGGCTTGCCCCTTCTCCACCGGACAGGAGATGCGGGCTACTGCGCATGCGCAGAAACACCACTTCCGGGCCCGACCGTCACGTGACCCGGTACCCACGTGACTTGGCGGCGGCGGCGGTGCGATGGCGGTGGAGCTGGGGCGGTTCTTGTTGCTCCTTGGGCTCGCGGCGCGTGGTGAGTGGCCCGGCCGCCCGCGCACCCGGACCCCTAGCCACGCGCTCCCCGCACCCTGGCTTTCTGTCCCACCCGCTCACGGTCTCGCTCCCCATAGGGCCCGCGCCGGCAGGTGCCGCGAAGATGAAGGTGGTGGAGGAGCCCAACACGTTTGGGTAAGGGGTCTCGCAGGCGGGCAGCTTGGGCCGGGTTGCGGCCCAGCCCGTTCCCCGCTCACTCTGCGCCTCCCGCAGGGTGCACAACCCGTTCTTGCCCCAGACTAGTCGCCTCCAGCCCAAGAGGGAGCCCTCGCCCGTGTCTGGTGAGTGCAGGGCTCTCGCCGCGCGCGCGGGTTGGCGGGGGGAGCCAGGGGCCGCCCTTGGTACCCGCCACGGTGGGGGACGGGAAACTCTTTAGTTGGCATAGAAAGCGGTAACGATGCAGAATGAATTAGGGAGGGACCCTGAGAGCTGTGGCCTGGAGTCTCATGCATTGGTTGTCAGCTTTCTAAAATTAATGTTTAACTGCGAGAGGATATCCCAGAACGTTCTTGTACCGAGTTAAAACAGTTATCTCTAGACTTAGTCTCTGGTTTCCTTTTCTGGAGGTAATCGCTGTAATTTGATGACTTTTCCCAAACGCGTTTTTATGCTTTTCTTGCGGACGTATGCAAATGGTAAACGTACGGTTTTTGTGGTGCTTGTTTTAAAAGAAAAAAAAAGTAATACTGTACAGATATTTGGTTGATTTGTCGTTGTCACTCGCTCCATGTCTTGGAACGCTTCATGGTGGTGAATATAGGTCTTCGTTCTTTTCGCTGGGGTTGCAGAAGTGAACAAAATATGCCAATGCTTTTTGTCTTAGTGGACCTGGCTGTCTAAAGGGGAGGTGAAGTGTGGAGGAATAGACAGTGAACAAAGATGTAAGTGAAATATGTAGAATGCTCAGTGATGAGAAACACTGTGTAGCTGTGTGGAGCAGAGGGGTGTGTGTGTGTGTGTGTGTGTGTGTGTGTGTGTGAAAAGCTGTGTGCTATATGGAACAGAGAAAGGAGGGTGTGTGTTTGTGTGAGTGTCCGTTGTTTTGGGGATTGCTGTTTTTAAAAGGGTGGTCAGGGGAAGTCAGAGAGGCAGCATTTCACCCAAAAGCTGGAGGAGGATAGGGAGCAAAGCTGTGGCCATCTGGGGAGATGGGTCCAGCAAAGTGAGTGGCCAAAGGCCTTGAGCAAGGAAGTCAGGGCCAGAGGGTACTGAGCTGGGGAGTAGTAGGTGAGGTCAGATAAAAGGGCCAGATAATATAGTGCCTTGTTTGTAGGCTGTTACGTGGACTTTGATTGTAAACAAGTCTATTTAAAGTTGCTGTCACGCAATAGAAAAAAACAGAAGAATGGGACAGCGGACACCAGCATGCTCTTGACACAACAGTTAACGTTCTTCCATGATTGCTTTATTTTTCTCTCTCTGTTTTTATTTTGAAAACAGTGAGTTTTTCTTTTGTGGAACCATTTGGAAGTAGATTGCAGAAGCCATGACACTTTGTCCCTAAATACGTTCTGGGTCTACTCTCCCTGCCCCCCGAATTAGCAGTAATTCTATAAAATAACTATTCCTGTGGCTGGGTGTGGTGGCTCACACCTAAAATCCCAACACTTTGGGAGGCCAAAGTGAGAGGATTGCCTGAGCCCACAGGTTTGAGACCAGACAACTTGGCGAGACCCCATTTCTACAATAAATCAAAAAATTAGCCAGGCATGGTGGCGCATGCCTGTAGTTCCAGCTACTTGGAAGACTGAGGTGGAAGGATTGCCTGAGTCCAGTAGGTCAAGGCTGTGGTAGTTAGGAGTGTGCCATCGTGCTCCAGCCTGAGCGACAGAGTGATACTCCAACTCAAAAAAAAAAAAAAAATTAACCATTCCATATCCAGATTTCCCCAGTCATGTCAGGAATGCCTTTTGGAGTGATCTCCACTCCTTCCAGACCAGGGTCCGGTTCACATGTGCGTTTGGCATATTGTCTGTTTAGCCTTTTAATCTGGAACAGCACTTGCCCCCCCCTTTAATTTCCATGATACTGACTTTTGGAAGTGCCCAGGCCAGTCGTCCTTCAGAATATTGAACATCCTGGATGCGTCTGTTTCGTGGTGTCCTTTGACATGTTCCTTTTCCCAGTATGTCCCATAAATGAGATATTAGGCCTGGAAGCTTGTACAGAATCAGGTTCAGCATTTTGGCAAGAGTGCTTCATGACTCATGTCAGCCAAGTGGCCCACAGGCTGCTTTAGAGCCCTGCATGCTTTCACCTCTTCAGATTGGCTTTTCTCTCGGGTGTGGATCACATTTGCGTGTCTCGTCACATGTCTGAAAACCTTGGAATAGGCTCTTGACAACGATGAGTGGTGTGGTGCTCTGTGTTCTGTTGTCTTCCTCTGAAGAGCATCGTCTGTTCAGGAGTTAGCTTGGCAGGACTCCCACTCTGACCCTGCAGGCTGGCGGGGGGCGGGGCGGGGCAGAGGGCAGCCAGGTGTCTGCACTTTCTTCCAACCTTCTGTGAGCACTTCTTCTGCAGGTGTGTGTGTGCCAGAGCTGATGGGAAGCGTTTGGGGCTCCCCCTCTGTGGCTGTTCTCTAAAAAAAAAAATTCCCCCTTCATTTCTTGCTGTTGCAGCCACCTCCCCCCATCCTGATTCCTAGTGCTGTGAAGACTGGGTTGTTCCTGGTGGCACTGGCACTGGAAAAAGCTGTAGAAACAGCTGTAGAAAAAGCTCCCTGCCTGCTCCTGCCTCACTGAGTGTTCAGGGCTGCCGTCTGTGGAGGGCTGATATGGCTTCTCACTCAGTTACTATCTTCAGAGCATGTGCAGAGCAGTCTCAGAACTCACCACAGAGGCTTCAGAGTGCACGTTCTGGGGTCACTAGAGGTGGCGCTTTGCACTCCGGGTGACGTTACTGTCCACAGTGAGCCTTTTGTTTTGCTTTGTTCCTAGCTGACTGGACTTATTTCGTGTCCCCCCCCCCCTTTTTTTTTTACTTTTGGACACATGTAAATATGTATGTGCTGGGTTTGGTGTTTCCTTGATGTCGGGGAGTTCTACACATTAGGAATATTGCCTCTTCATGTGGGTGTGAGTTGCATGTATTTTTTTTTTTCTAGTTTCTCAGCGTTTTCATTTTGCATTCTCCAGACCAGTTTTTTCCTACAATTATGGTCAGGTGTGTATGTTTTAAACATTATTTTCTTTGAGGTAGCCCTCCTTCCACATAAATTTCTGGAGTGGATTTCCCTGCAGATTTCACTGGGCGATACAGTGCTGAACCAAGCACCCATCCTGCTTGTGGGAGACTGCTGTGTGTTTTGAGAGCTGAGAAGAAAGAGAAATAGGCTGGGACAGAAACACGTGGGAGTTGTGAGTGCCGCCTCGGACTCTAGAAGTCCTGGCATGAGCTGGCTGAGGAGAAAGGGGAGCAGGCTTGTCAGGACGGACCCGCCAGCAGGCAGCTGTGGGCTCCTTGAAGACCTCGTCCCCCAGATCAGTGGGGGAGCCTCATCCCCTAACAGGAGAGGGGAGAGATTGGCAGGTCTGGACCAGTGTCCTGCTTGTGGTGTGGATATGCAGTTGGGGCATGGCAGGTGTGGTCACCACACCACCCAGGAGGGCACTCTCCCCGATCTGGGCAGAGAGTCAGGGAGGAGCAAGGTGCCTGGCCTTGGCTGCAGGAGCCATGCAGGGGGGGCTCCCACCAAGAGAGTGAGCCCAGGGCTGAACTGGGTTTGTAGTGTGTGGGCTGTGGGTTTAGTTTTGGTCGGGACTGAGTTTAGGAGGGAGTGCTGGCACTTGGGAGGGGTCACAGCCGGCACAAGAGGCTCAGGACCTGTCATTGGGTAGGTGAGTGGTGAGGTCCCAGCCAAGTTCTCGATGGGATGGGGGTTGAGGAAACCAGGAGGGAGTCGGCGCCAGACCAGGGAGCAGATGCCAGGGGAGGGGCTGGGAGGAGGACCACCCTCAAGAAGGGATATGGGACTAGAGGAAGTGGCCCCCAGGCCTAGCTGGGGCTGGAGCTGGCCAAGAGGAAGTGAGGGTCTGCGCTTGGCCCAGCTGATGGGGTCTTGAGCCATGGCTTCGGATACAAGGCAGCTGGGGGAGTGGCGTTGGGGGCTGTGGGCTGGGAGCTGAGGGCATCGAGAGTCCTTGTGCACGTGAACAGGGAACCCAGAGGGGGGCATTTGGGCGTGGTGGTTGTGTCTGACCCGCGGCGAGAAAGACCGAGGTGGACCAAACCCTCTGCACAGCGCCTGGTGCTGGCGGCCGTGGGACGCACGTGTGCCCATGTGTCCCCTCTTCCTTTGCTGGCTGTGTGCGTGGCTCTCCTGGCTGCACTCTCTCCCATTCCGTGCACGCAGCTTCACCACAGTAAAAAACCTAAGGTTTGCGTCCTAACCATGACAGGCATTCTGGGGCATCCACACTGCTGTGCGGCCCTCACCCACCATCTGCAAAACATCCTCATGACAGACTGAAACTGCCCCTGTGAGACCACCCCTGCTGGTGCCCCTGCCTCAGGCAGCCGCCGCTTTGCTTCCTGTCTCACGAGAGTGACTGTGCTGGGGACCTTGCGACAGGGACCCACGGTATGTGACCTTTTGTGCCTGGCTCGCATCATGCGGTTGCACTGTATGGACCTCGCTGCTTTTTATGGCTGTGCAACAGCCCACTGTATGGTGGCCACGTTGTCTCCCTGCCATCTGCTCCCGGACACTTCGCGGCCTCCGCCTTCTGGTGCTTGGGAGTGACACTGCTGTGAGCATAGGTATGCTTGTCTTTGTCAAGTCAGGTCCTACTCCTGGGAGATTTGCTGCATCCTGGAGAATTATATGTGTTGCTTTTTGAGGTCCACCGTGGTCGCCAGGGGGTCACAGGGGTTCCAAATTCCCCATGTCCTCACTCCTCTTGGTATTTTCAGGTTTGACAACAGCCATCCTAATGGGAGATGCGATATCTCGTCATGGTTTTGATTTGCGTTTTCCTAATGGTTAGTGACATCACATCTTTCCATATACTTATGGGGTATTTGTCTTTTTGTGTGTGTGTGTTGGAGTCTCACTCTGTTGCCCAGGCTGGAATGCAGTGGCACACTCGCCGCCACCCCAGCGTAGACCTGCTGGGCTCTGGTGATCCTTCTGCCTCAGCCTTCCAAGTAGCAGGAACTATAGGTACACACTACCACACCCAGCTAATTTATTTATTTATTTTTATTGTAGAGACAAGATCTCACGACGTTGCCCGGGCTGGTCTCAAACCCGCAGGTGCAGGCAATCCAGTTGCCTTGGCCTCTCAAAGTGCTGGGATTACAGGCTGAGCCACCAAGCCCAGCCGAGAAATGTCTTTTCGTTTCTTTGTCCATTTTTATGTATGTATGTATGTTGGAATCTCACTCTGTCACCCAGGCTGGAGTGTAGTGCTATGCTCCTGGTCATTGCACCACAGCCTCAACCTGCTGGGCTCAGGTGATCCTTCTGTCTTAACCTTCCAAGTAGCTGGAACTACAGGCACACGCCACCATGCCTGGCTAATTTTTTTTAAAAATTTATTTCTTGTAGAGAACAGGCCTCACCAAGTTGCCCAGGTTGGTCTCAAACCTGAGGGCTCAGGCAATCCTCTCACCTCGGCCTCCCAAAGTGCTAGGATTATAGGTGTGAGCCACTGCACCCAGCCTATATATATTTATATATATATATATATATTTTTTTTTTTTGAGTTGGAGTCTCACTCTGTCACCCAGACTGGAGTGCAGTGGCCACTCCCAGCCACCGCAGCCTCAACCTGCTGGGCTCCGGAGATCCTTCCACCTCAGCCTTTTCGAGTAGCCAGAATTACAGGCATGCGCTATCACGCCTGGCTGATTTTTGATTTATTGTAGAGATGAGGTCTCACCAAGTTGCCCAGGCGGGTCACGAACCCGCGGGCTCAGGCAATCCACTCACTTCAGCCTCCCAAAGGCGCGGGATTACAGGCTGAGCCACCAAACCCGGCTTATTTATATATTTTTAAAGAGACAAGGTGTCACTCTGTTGCCCAGGCTGGTCTCCTGGCCTCAAGCAGTCCTCCCACCTCAGCCTTCCAAAATGCTGGGATTATAGACGTGAGCCACTGCACCTGATCTCCTTTGCCCATTGTAAATTTGGGCTGTTTTATTGTTGGGTTGTGGGCATACTTTATATACTCGGGGTCTCAATCCCTTCTCCATTGTGATTTGCAACCAGTTTCTTTGTGGGCTGTCTTCACTCTCTGATAGTGTCTCTTGATATATACTTTTAAAATTTGGATTAAGTCTAGTCTATCTGTATTTTTTCTGTTGGCGCCTGTGCTTTTGGTGTTGGATCCAAGCAATCGTTGCCTGGTCCAGTGTTGAGAAGTTTTCCCTGTGTTTTCTTCCAAGAGTTTGGAGCTTTGGTTCTGCTGTTCAGTCTCTGGTCCAGCTTGAGCTTGTTCTTGTGTATGGTGCAAGGGAGGGGTCCTCATTATTTTGCCTGTGGATATCCGGTTTTCCAACACTTTGTTGAAAAGCCTGTCCTTCTGCAGCGAGTAGTCTTGGCACCTTGTCATGTCACTTCACTGCATACTCCAGGCTTACTTCTGGGCTTCCTCTTCTGTTCCAGTTCTCTGCATGCCCGTCTTCATGTCAGTACCACACCTTCTTCATCACTGTAATTTTGAAGTAATTTTTAAAATCAGTAAGTGTGAGTCCTTCAACTCTGTTCTTTTTCAAGATTGCTTTGGTTATTTGGGGTCCTTTGATATTCCATATGTGTTTTAGGGTGTGTTTTAAAAAATATTTCTGCAAAAAAAAGTCATTGGGGTTTTGATAAGGGGGTGCCTTAGGTCTGCGGGTCAGCTTTGGGTAGAGTCGACATCTTAACCATGTTAAATCGTTCAATCCCTAAACAAGGAACAGCTTCCCATTTATTTATATCTTTAATTTCTTTCAGCATTGTTTTGTATTTTTCAGAACATGAGTCTCTTGCTTCATTGGTTAAGTTTATTCCTATGCATTTTATTTTTTCTGATGCTATTGTAAATGAAATTGCTTTCTTAATATTGTCTACCACTATTGCTTAGAAATGCAACTGATTTTTGAATATCAGTTTTGTATCCTGCAACTTTGCTGACTTTTTAAATAGTTCTCACAATGTTTTTCAGAATCCTTAGGGTTTTCTATGCATAAAATCATGTCCTAGACTAACAGGCAGCTTCACTTCTTTCCTTGTGGTTTGGCTGCCTTTTATTTCCTCGTCTTGCGTAACTGCCCTGGCAGAGACTGCAGTGCAGTGTTGAGTGGCCGTGCTGAGAGCATCCTGGTCTCAAGGGGTGTTTTTCACATCACCATCTAGCAGGACATCAGCGGTGGGGTTTGCATATGCCCTTCAGCAGACAGGACTCGTACCTGTCTGTCCTAATTTGTGGAGTGTTTGTATCACGAAAGGGTGTTGCCAGGTGCTTTTTCCTGCATTAATGGAGATGAATTAGGTGACTCCTCTCCCATTCTTTGAGTGGGATGTGTCACACCGAGTGATTTCCTTGGGCAGAAACATCCTTACGTTCCAAGAAAGACACATCTCCTGGTTGTGGCATGGAATCTTTCCGTACTGCAGCACTTGGCTTGCTGGTATTCTGCTGGGGATTCCTGTGTCAGTGATGATCGGAGGTGCTGGTCAGTCCTTCTCCTGGGGTGCTTTTGTCTGGCTTTGGTGTCGGAGTAGTTGGGGCCTTGCAGGATGTTTTTGGAACCGTTCTCTCCTCTGTTTTTTGGAAGTGCTTTGAGGATTGGTGTTTGTTCTCTGCATGCTTGGTAGAATCCACCTGATGCTCTTGCTGGGAGGTGTTTGATTACTCAATCCTTGCCTGTCGCAGGTGCTTACAGATTTTTCACTTCCTTATGATTCTGTCTTGGCAAGCTGTGTGTTTTTTAGGAATCAGTCCATTTCAATTGGGCCATCGACTGTTGGTGTACAGTTGTTCATCTTTTCTTTTTTTTAAATTAGAATCTCACTGCCACCCAGGCTGGAGTGCAGTGGCATGCTCACAGCTACTGCAGCCTCGACCAGCTGGGTTAGGTGTTCCTTCCACCTCTGCCTCTTGAGTAGCTGGAACTATAGGCATGCACCACCACGCCTGGCTAATTTTTTGGTTTATTGTAGGGATGAGGTCTTGCCAAGTTGCCCAGGCTGGTCTTGAACCCCTGGGTTTGGGCATTCTTCTCCCCTTCTGCCTCCCAAAGTGCTGAGATGACAGGTGTGAGCCACCATGCACTGGGGCCTACATTTGTCTTTTAAATTCGGTAGACTTACAAATCAAAGACACAATAATTCTGGCTGTGTGGCTTGCCATGTGTTTACCAGTACAGGAAGTCCCCTACATATGAACGAGTTCCCAAGATCTCATAAGTCCAACAAAGTCAGCCTAAGTACCCAACTAAGACAATCAGCTATACCAGCAGTGTCACTGCTGCTTTTACTCTTGCTTTCGGACATCCTGAGCCTGATATACAGATACTCTACTGCTGCACACTGTACAGCACCGTGAAGTACACAAAATCACAACCCCTTGTAGAGGACACACACACATGACAGCATGTGCCAGACCCATGAACTGGCACATGATTGGACATGGGACACACGTTGACATCTTTGAGAGCTTGCAACTTGAAGGTTCAGAGGTAGGGATTTACTGTGGTATAGATCTCGGTCTCTTAAGAGAATGTCAGATGTTGGCGTTTGTCCCGGGCAGGCCTGTGGCCTTGAGCTCCCTCAGTTTTGGCCTGCCTAGGAGTGTCAGCCCTCACACTTGAAGGACTGCTTTCCTGGAGGCAGGATTCTCAGCTGGCCTGTCAGTGTTTTTCATTTTTTAAAGCATTTTCATTTTTTAGAGTCAGGGTCTTGCTGTGTTGCCCAGGTTGGTCTCCAACTCCTGGACTTAAGTGGCCCTCCCACCCTGGCCTCCTGAGGCTGAGTAGCTGGGGCTACTTTTCATCATGCCCAGCAGTTCTTTTCCTTTGAATGGGCCATGTTTTTCTGTTTCTTCGGCTGCCTAGGGACTTTTTGCTAAAAGCCAGTCTTTTAGAAGCAGGCTCCTCTGCCAGCCATTGCTAACTGCTCTGTGCAGGGCAGCCCTCGCGATGGGCTGGCTGTGCCTGCACCTGCTGCTCCCAAGTCTGTCCATGGCTGCTTTAGGCATCTTCGCTTCCAGCATCTCCTCAGGTGCCAGCATCTCCTGTGGGCAGTACCCGGACCTCCTGAGGTCTGGGGCCAGCGTGGGGGTGTCTTGCCATCCACTGCTTCCAGGGCTGCTGGACCCTTGGACCACGTCTGCCGCCAGGGGGTCCACCCAGCTGGCTTCTGTAGAGTGAGCTCGGCACTCCCGACTGGCGCTCTGCGGCGCCCCTCAAGCATGTGTGCGTCACCCTTAAGTGTCAGCCCACCTGGCCTTCCCGATGGGTGGCCCTGGCTCCGAGGCGCGTGCTTCTCCCATGGGCCATGCCCGACTCAAGTGCTGTCCCCTACCAGGGCCCACACACCTCTTCGGACTCTCTGGCAAGTGCTTCAGCCTGGTGGAATCCACGTGAGTGTGGGATGGGGCGTGGGCGGGGTGCAGCCCGGGACCCCCTGACCCCCCTGTGCCCCCAGGTACAAGTATGAGTTCTGTCCATTCCACAACGTGACCCAGCATGAGCAGACTTTCCGCTGGAACGCGTACAGCGGGATCCTCGGGTGAGTGGTGGCTGGGGCAGGCGGGGGTGGGAGCGGCGAGGGGACGGGGAGGGGCAGGGGTGGGGGCGCCCGCCCGGCCTCATGCATTCTGTTCCCCAGCATCTGGCATGAGTGGGAGATCACCAACAACACCTTCGCAGGCATGTGGATGCGCGACGGCGACTCCTGCCGCTCCCGGAGCCGGCAGAGCAAGGTGGGCCATGAGAGTGGCGCCTGGGAAGGGGCCTGGATGCCCCCTCCAGCCCCACCCACTGAGGCTCCCTCCCCAGGTCGAGCTCACCTGTGGCAGGAGCCACCGGCTGGCCCACGTGTCTGAGCCAAGTACCTGCCTCTATGCACTGACATTCGAGACGCCCCTGGTCTGCCACCCGCACTCCTTGTTAGGTAGGATTGGGGGTGGGGGTGGGGTGGGGTGGGGGGCGGGGACAGGCTCAGCCAAGGCCTGTTCGGTTGGTCTGCAGTGTACCCCGTCCTGCCGGAGGCCCTGCAGCAGCGGTGGGACCAGGTGGCGCAGGACCTGGCAGAAGAGCTCATCACGCCCCAGGTGAGAACACATGGCGGTGGCCCAGGCCAGCCATCAGGAACCCCACTGCCTCTGCTTTCTCCACTCTCAGGGCTATGAGAAGCTACTGAGGGCGCTTTTTGAGGACGCTGGCTACTTAAAGGACCCAAGAGAAGACACACCTGCCCAGGAGGAAGGAGGGCCCCCCGGCCTGGCACTTGAGTCCCTGGAAACCTGCAAAAAAGTGAGGAATTGGGGGAAGGGCCCTGGACACACAGCCTCCCCCCAGAGGGCCCAGCAGTCCCCTGGAGCTCTTTTATTGCAGGCACAAAAGGAGCTGTTGAAGGAGGTCAAGCGCCTCCGGGGCCTGCTGGCCCAGCATGGCATCCCCCACGCAGGGCCCGTGGGTGAGTTGGGCGGCACCTCCCCTGGCATCCCCCAAGCAGGGCCTGTGGGCGAGTTGGGTCGGGCCCCCCCACCTTGGCACGCCTGCTGCCCAAGGGCCAGGTCCTGACCTGCCACCTGGTGTTTTGGCAGAAACCCCCAGCTCCGAGCCCTGGGGACTCAAGATACCCACAGCCGGGCCACTGGCACAGCTGCACAGCAATCCGGGCCTGCGAGGGAATGTCCTGTGACCCAGACCCTGGGTGTCAGGTGCAGGAAGGCCGAGGAGAAGGCCAGAGCCAAAAGCCTGAAGGCTGCGGGCACAGACACTACAGGAGAGAAGCTGGGACTCAGGGACCACTGGCCAGGCTTGGCTGCACCCAGAGATGCAGACGGAATAAAGATTCAAGGTTTTAATTAATTCTCATACTGATAAAAATAATTCCATGAATTCTGTAAACCATTGCATAAATGCTATAGTGTAAAAAAATTTAAACAGGTGTTAACAACTTTAAACAAGTCACTACGAGTAGATGATTATACATTATAAATACTACCTTCTGGGTTAAAGGAAACTCCATTCCAATCACATTCTCATCTAAATACTCAAACATACAACCTGGGGCTTCCAAAAATTAATCCACCTGAAGCGTCCACATGGAACGAGGGTCCCCGCTGACGCTGGTACACGGACACCATGATGCTGTCATGTCACCACTGAGACTTGACACCAGGCAATGCCCAGGTGGCTTCCTGAGCCAGTGCCCCCTCCTCCCCCCACACGGGGACACTGGCCCTGAGCCGTTGGGCCTGTCCAATTCAGCCTCTGTGAGGCCTGTGGGAGAGCACGCTTCTGGCACCTTCTGCCGTGGTGGACCCTGGCCACCTGGGGTTGGTCCCTGAGGCCTTGGGCCTCAGAAAACCAAAGCCTGGAGGCAGAGTGGGGAGGCCCCAAAGTGGGCAGCCCCAGTGGTGCACTGGGCCCAGGAGTTCACTCCTGGCGTCTCTTTGGTCTTCTCACCGCACACCTGGCCTCAGTGCCGTCCTGAGGCGTGAGTGGCACCTCCTTCTCCCAGCAGTCCACCATGGCTCCCTGCCTCCACCCCCAGGACGTGAGCCCTGGAGCACATCAGGAGCACCTGCCGGGTTCCACCGAAGGAACTGACCAGAATAGCTTATGGACAGACTAAAGCTTAATTGTTCTTAAATGTTGATAATTTGAAAATGTCTAGGCTAGATAGCAATAACAAACATCGTCCTGTTATCCCAAGAGAGACCAAAGGCCTGACATGGGAAACAAGTGCATAAATATTAATAAAAATAAAGAATTTTAAACATTGATAACAGCACAAAATATGCATCATTTCTACGGAGCTGATAAATCACCACCACCATTAAAAACATAACCGAGCCACTGAAACCATATAGGGGTTTCCTTAGCAGCCAACTAGCTGGATGTCACGGATCCACTTCCTTTAAAGCAACAGAACTATTCCAATTTGTTTGTCTTTTGAAAATGTTCTTAAGCCTCCTACTCTATTAGATACATTCTAATTTGGTCACCAATGAAAATTTTTACCTAGACACTTTGCACTTTAAAAAAATGCTATTAAAAGTCTTTGGCAAAGCCACGGATGGGTGGAGACACGTCTCTGCTCGCTCCCGTGGAGGGACCCTCGGGCCACCCAGGGCTGCCCCGGAGAGCCAGGTCTGGGGGGCACAGACGTCTGCTCCTCCCCCCCAGGGTCTGGGGGAAGTCCCCATCCTGACAGAGGAGGTTCAAGTCATTGCTTGAGACATTCTCAGTCACCTTTCTACTGTGGTCCGAGGCCAGGCTGTCACCCCAGGGGCTGGCGGCGGAGGGACTACAGCAGAGCCGGACCCAGGGGCCACGCCCCCCCACCTGCTCCAGGCCACTGAGGCGCTGTGGCTGGGTCTTCTTGTGTCATCTTGCTGCCACATGAGTGAGTGGACTTAAGCTTAGGGGACAGGGCCCACTAACTGTCACCCTGGACACCGCAAGACACCATGGTGCAAGCATCTCCCACATGAATGGGGGCGGCGGGTGCCGGGCAGGCAGTGGTCTCCCAGTGTAGGGCCCTCTGTGTGAGACAGGACGCCCGGTGAGGCCTCTGGGAAGTTGCAGAGCACCATTTCCTGTGATAGATCCCAGCAGCCAGAAGATGGCTTCTGGAAAAGGTACTTTAAAACCTCTGCTAGCTGATCCCTCCCGTGGCGAGTCTCATTAGGATCAAGTTGTCCCTCGGAGTTGCAAGGGAAAAAGTAAAACCAAACGAATGGCCCCTCACGTCTTCTGCAAGGCACACGCGTCACACACGTGCACAGGAGCGCTCTCGGGATGTCACTCCACGACACTGGACCACAAAGCTCCAGTTATGTGTGCACGTGCACACGCTGAGGAAAACGAGTTCCTTTCATAAAGTTAAAAACATCTAAGTATCTTTCAATAGTCACTCTGTTTATAAATACTATTTGCACTTAATTGGAAAACTGTAAAAATCCTAGGCCTCTCTCACTACTAGATAAATGCTCATTTCGTAAGTACTAGCTTCGGAGTATGAAATCTAATAATATTTACCATACTATGACAGTAAACCGATAAGAAATATTTTAAGTTCACAGTACACATATAAAGCTTCATATTATCGCATGGTAAAAAAAAAAAAGTGAGCCTACAAAGCAGCTTAGAGCAATCTGTAACGTCTAACTAAATTCCTCGGCTTACAAAGTGCTTTGCCAAGACCCCGACTCCCAACGGTCTGGTCATCACAACGTCAGGACCACAGGCCGCTGCCATCACGGCGCCTGCTCAGGCCACTGAGACAGTAAGCCCCTCCGGGACAGGCACGGGGGCAGGGAGTTCTGTGGGTTTGCTTCTAAGGTTCTGAGACTACCTTGAAACCATCGGTGTGACAAGATAGCTGAAAATAAGTGACACCAAGGCTGCTGGGCGGAGAGTTGGTGAGTGCCTGGCCTTGGTCCCAATGTCGGTGGCACCAGAAGTGAGTGACATCATGTGGGCACTGCAGCCCCCGATCCAGGTGCTCCCAGGGAGGCAGCCATCCCTCCTCCGGTCACCACTGAAGGGGCTGGCCCTCACAGTAGGGGCACTCGGGTGCGCTAGCTGCACATGGCTCACAGAGGACACGGTGCTGGCAGGGTCGCAGGATGGTGCTGTGCGCACGCTCCCGGCAGGCCACACACTGCTTGGTGCGGAGCTGGAAGATCACCTGTGGGCGAGACACCATCGGCAGGTCAGGGAGCCCTGCCAGGAGGACCTTGCACAGCTCAGGAGGAACGGCCACCAGCTGCCGTGGCAGGGTCAGCAGACACCTGCCAGGGCCACTATAGGGCGAAGCTACAGGGGTGGGAGCCTTGGGCTGAACCACCACAGCCACAGCAGGAAGGGCAGCCAGGCCAGGGGCCCTGGACCCATGGCAGCTGGGCAACCAGGACGTGGGCTAAGTGAGAACCGAGACCCTACAGCCACAAATGGCCGCCAGAGCCTAGGAGGCCGAGTGAGGGAGGCGCATGCTGAAGCCAAGCTTTGGCCTCACAGAGAAGAGGAAGTATGTGAGCGGCCCGGCTCCAGAAGCTTCCAGATGTCCAGGTTCCAGCACAGGGATGACCCACCAGGAAGGAGCTCCTGGCTGAGCAGAGTGCACAGCTTTTACGTGACACCAAAGAGAGGAGCCCAGAGGCAGCCAGGCATGATCAAGCACCAGGAGGGCAAGCTGCCTTGTCCCCCCAGGGCATAGCCCGGGGAAAGGGTGAAC
>NW_007257440.1:251494-257211 GCF_000164805.1 Carlito syrichta
CCCCCTCCCTCTGCAGCTCACCTGCTTCACTTGCTGCCAGGACTCCTCCCACTGCCGGATCTTCCTCCGGGCCTCTTCCAGCTGCCGCCTGACCCGGGCCAGCTCAGTGCCACTGGGACTCGTGCTGGAGGAGGCAGGGCCGGCGTTCAGGACGGGGGTCGGACTGGGAGAGAAGCTGCCGGAAACAAAGTCCCAGATGCTCCCAGGGACACCGTTCAGACCTGAGTGTGAAGGAGGGAGGTGACAGCCTGCAGGCCACACCGCCTGCTGTGTGGGGACACGTAAGTGTCGCCCATCCGTCCCCAGACCTGGCTCCCTCCGTGGTGATGGTGGCACCTGTCCTGGTCTCCCCAGATCTCTGCCTTCCACCAGAGTTTGAACCAAAAAGGAACGGAATCCAGAGTGCTCACAACTGAACCATGGGGAGCAGTGGTTCCCAAATCCTGTGGCCCCAGGAGCCCCAGAGAGCTGGGGTCACATGGTGACACGGGGTGATGTGTATGTGCCACATCGGTACAGCTGAGACACTTGTCAGTGTTAGATCTCTTATATATATCTGTAGACATTTGAGTTGGGATCTCACTGTCACCCAAGCTGGAGAACCATGGTGTGATCACGGCTTACCACAGCGTTGACCTTCTGGGTTCAGGTGACCTTCCACCTCAGCCTCCAGAGTAGCTGGGACTATAGACGTGCGCCACCACAGCCAGCTAAATTTTTATTTTTTGTATGATGAGGTCTGGCTATGTTGCCCAGACTGGTCTGGAATTCCTGGACTCTAACAATTCTCCTGCCTTTGCCTTCCAAGGATGATAGGCATGAGCCACTGTGCCTGGCCAATTCTGTGTAACAAGTTTTAGTGGAAAGGGAACACCAGCAGCAGGCTCTGGCACCGTCCCGGCGACCGACAGCACATGGCTGCTGCATGGTCATTCACATCCTGCCCCCTGCGCCAGCGGGTGTGAGGTTACGGTCATGACAGTGTCTGGGTGGTTCCCCATGAAGGCCAGAGAAGCCCCCGGAGGGCCTGGAGCACTCACCTAAGGAGCTGTAGGACGAGGCGGAGGAGCCCAGCGTGCCCGGCTCTGAGCGCAGGGGCAGCGGCTGTTGGGGTGGCGTCATGGTGGAGGAGACCAGTGGCCCCGGCAGGGACTGGGACAGTGAGCTGAGTGGCGAGGTGGACAGGGAGGATGACGAGTGCAGTGACGGCGAGCGGGGCAGGGAGCCCGGGATGGCCACAGGTGCAGAGCCAGTCAGTGACCTGGGACCTGCGGGGCGGAGGGCGTGTGAAGAGCGGGAGGTGCCCAGCTGGCCATGCCTGACCCGCAGCAGCCATGGAGACCGACACCACGGCCGTGGGACCAGGCCCAGCTACCATGATGGGTGTGGCATCCACGAGGCCCCCAGGCAGCCATGGCACAGAGAAGCTGTGTTCACAGAGGACTTCAACCGGGGGCGAGGGTGGGTGGCCCACTGTGGGTCCCAGCAGAGGTCAGACACCCGCCGGGGCCCTGCAGGGGCAACGTGGCTGCAAGCACCGTGCTCCCGGCACTTTTAGGGTCCCCTGAAATAGTTTATTGTCTTTTAAAGTTAGAAGAAAGAGATGAGCTTTCAGGCTGAAGGAAGCCCCTTGGACTAGGAGGTTAGCACCTTGGTCTTTAAGCAACGTACGCATGTGGACTCGTGCTTCCTGAAGAGCCCTGCCAGTCTCTGCAGGGGTTGCTGCGCTAAAACGGAGGTAAACTGAGGATGTGGCAGATTGAGATGCAGGCAGGAGAGAGCGGCACCAGGGAGGGGACAGCAACAGGTTCCAGGAGACAAGGAATTCCTCCGCCTACCCACCCCAGGCAGGCTTCACTGGAGCATTGGGGACCCAGTGCCCTCACCTGGTGGCCCCAGGTCACGGCCGTCTTGCTCTTCCAAGTCCTTCTCCAGGGAAGCGATGTTCACATCGCTAAGGTGAAGGTCCAAGGCGGAGCCTGCAAACGGGACACCTGTCACCCCATACCCCATGGGCCACAAGCCGCCAAGGCCTCAGCCTGGGAGGAGGCGCTGCCTGGGCTTGGAGAAGACCAAGCACAGAAGGCTCACAGTTGCTGGGGGAGGTCCCTGCCCTGCAGCCCTGCAGGGAGGGAGAGGCTCAGCCTCCTCCCCCAGGACAGGCGCCTTCAGGCTGGACGCCAGTGGCCGCTAGTGCCACTCATGCTGCTTCTCCTCAAAAAAAAAATTTTTTTTTTGAGTCAGCTTCACTCTTGTCACCCTGGCTGGAGTGCAGTGGAATGGTCACAGCTCATGACAGCCTTAACCTCCTGGACTCAGGCAATCCTCCCACCTCAGCCTCCCAGAGTGCTGGAATTATAGGTGTGAGCCACCGTGCCTGGCTCAAAGTTTAAATATCTAATCGTCTGTTACAACTTGACCCAGCAAACATGCTTGACTATTTAAAAAATGTTCCAGGAAGGTGATTTCAAGAGCAAGGAAGTCACAGGCAATTCTGTGCCAGGCACCAAGGCCACGATGACCGGGCAGGGCCAGCCCCTCCCAGGGTTGTCACTGACCCTTTCCTGCAGGCCAGGGCTGCCCTCCTACAGGGGCCCCTTCCCTCCCAAGTCCCCACCCCAGAGCTTCAAGCAGTAACCCCAGAGCCTCCCCTCGGGATAGGGAAGCTGTTATGGGCGGCTGAAGTAAGACCACAGGTCGCCAAACCAGAGGACATCGCTAAGCTCCCAAGCCCAGGCACAAATGTTCAGGGAAGGTGCGGTGGAGGGTCTGGCTCTTGGTGCAACTGAACCTACTGCGCCATCTGCAGGGGGCTCGGAGGCAGCTGGGGCTGCAGGAGCTCCAGGACACATCCCATGGGCCCGTACTCCCTACCCAGCCAGAGTCATGGCCAGTTCAACGGGAGGCTTGGCAAGGATGCATGACGTGTGGCCTGTCAGGTCAGCGCCTGCCTCCTGCTGCCCACCTCCAGCATGCTGGTTCTCCCTCGTGCACCCTTTGTGACCTCTCTGTGTGGCCCAGCCCTGTCCCCCGGCTGGCTGCAGCCCCTCAGTCCCCTGCTGACGCCTGGTACACGACAGGGTGTTGCTGAATACAACTTCAAGGAGCCACACCACCACCCCTGTCTGTCCCCAGCTGGTCTCAGCCCCGTTTCCTCCTGTCCTCGCATGGGACAGAGTCTCTGCACAGCCCCAGTAACCACACCTCCACAGACCCTCATCAGACCTGCTGTGGGGTCGGCGCTCGCCTCGGAAGCCTTCCACCTGGCCAGGCCACTGCCAAGCCCTGTGTGTCAGAAAGTCCCCTGGGCTGTGTCCAACAAGTGACACCTCATCCAACTGCTCCAGGAGAGGTGCAACTGCCCCGCTCAAAACAAGCAGCACTGGTGGAAGGGGAGTGGTGGCCACGCCCCACTACCACGCTCAAGTCCCCCCCCCACATGGCCCAGAGGGTGTGCACAGCCTCGCTGTCCCCACCCCATCCCACCTACAAGGGACCAGGCCCTGCAGGCACTGTTTCCGTCCTACACGTGCATCCCGAGGACAATGTTTAACTGATTCATTAAGCACAGTAAGAAACTGACAAGCATACCTCGTAATAAAATAAATACCAGGCTGTCACGAGAGCTACGTGGGCCTCTCACAGCACCATCCCGTGCTTACCCTCTTGTTGTGCCTCAGACTGCCGGTGACTGGAACCACAGAAGGGGAGACCTCAGGGAAGGGACCTACCAGGTTTCCAGATGAGGCCACGGCCACGGGCACTTGGGTGTGGGACTCAGACGTACCTTCTGGAGGACACAATTCAACCACAGCGATGGGGGGCCCTGCAGACGCACCCACCGGGTCCTGCCCGCAGACCCTGGGCCTCAGGGCTCCCTCCACTGGCAGATCTGTCTCTCTGCCCCTCCCGCCCTGAGCCTCTGACCCCCAGCTCTGCCTGGCCTCCTGTTCCTCCTGCTCCCCCGTGCCCTGAGCGGCCTCTGGTTGGAGACACACCCCTTCTGCAAAGCCTGCCTCCCCCGCTGTATCCCATCTTCCTCCTCGCCACCCGCAGCCTCTGCTGGGGCCTGGTCCTCACCGACACAGTGGGTCTGCGGCCTCAACCCCTGCTGTCCTTCCTCCTCTCCGGGAAAGGCCTACATGCCCCCAGGCACCATCACAGCACCTCCTCGGAGCAAGGCGGGGTCCCTTCCTCACGGGCTCACGCAGCACAGAACCTGATGCGAGTTCCCAGATCTTCACCCCCGCTCAACCTACACCAGTGAGGACCAAGTGCAGCTCCCACTGCATCTAGAGAGTGACCTTGACCTTCCTCTGGCGACAACGCCACCATATCCGTGTCCCTACCTCCCAGATGGGAGTCTGAGCCCCTGAGTACGTGGCCAAGGCTTCCCAGTGAGCCCCTCCTGCCCTGTCCCCAGCTCCTGACCCATCTCACTGCTGTGGGCCCAGCCTGGCACGGCTTCCATCCAGTAAGACCAACCCATCGGGTCCCAGGAGATCCACTCAAACTCCACAGCCCTGTCTGAATGCCCCCTGCTCTGCCCCTACCTGTGGCAAGTGCAGCACTCGCCAGAGCAGGCAGACTCACCCACAGAGACGCCCTGACCCTCCACACTGCCAGCTCTGCCCCACAGCTTGGGGCTCCCCTGCGGAGCCTGAACGCGGAGGGCCTGAGCGCACCTCCAGGCACCCGTCCCTTGTCTCTGAACAATGGTCCCGGTTACCCGTGCTTGTCAGCCTGCTGGCAACCTGGACTCGCCCTCTGCGCCTGGAGGCCTGGGATCAGGCTGGGGCAGCTCCTTCAAAGCTCGCAGCACCGTATACTTCATGAAGACCAAAGATGCAAATGAGGGGGGAGAGGAGGCGCTTCCATCCCTCAAATGGGTCCACTGCGTCAGGCTCGGTGTGTGGCTCAGCAGAGGGGCCCTCCTGCTGCTCCGTTTCCCCAGACACAGAGTATATGCACACACGGGGCCACAGGTCTCCCCCCCCTTGGGCGCCAGCCACACCCTAACTCAGGGGCAAGTCACCCTGCACTGGAGCCTGGACAGCCCCTGGAAAGGAGCTGTCTGGGGAGCCTCTGGGTGCCCCCCAAAAGCCTCCAGCTGCACTTCAGAACAAAGTGCCAGGGCCCCAGAAAGGGCACCGGGGAGGGTTCTGCAGGGTCTCTGCCAGTACCTGGAAGTTGCCCGGGGCCTCCTGGGGAGCTGGCAGGGAGCCCAGACTCGACCTGACCCTCCTCCCCTCCCCAGCAGCACCTCCCTCCTCCGTCGCCTCAATGCGCCCCAAAGCCAGACCCAGATCTTCCGAATGTCCCTCCGGAGGAGCTGGGTTCCACGAAGACACTGAGCTGCGGTGAGCCCCGTCACCTACTGGGCGCAGGAGGGCCGCCTGTGCCTCCTGACCCAGAACCCGCCTGCCAGGTTACCAGGGGCCGCCTGGGGGTTGAGAAATCGCAGAAAGCTGCTGAGTAATGGCCCCGGCACAGCCCGTTCTGAGGTGACACAGCACAATGACGAGGCGCGGCGGCTCCCCCGGGGTCAGGGACAAACCGGGACAAGCCACAAAGACTGCAAAGAACCAACGGCCCGGAAGGGCAGCCCCTCGGGTCACGGGCAGGCTGGGCCCGACCGGCATTGCCCCGCCGGGGGGACCCTCTCGACGGCAGCGCCAAGCAAGCCAGCCGCCCCCCTACCCAGCCTCCCTCACGTG
>NW_007257440.1:257984-262813 GCF_000164805.1 Carlito syrichta
TGCTCAGGAACGAAGCACCTGGGCTCAGCGGGCAGTCCTGAGGCTCGCCTGACCCCAGGACCAGGGTTCCTACTGGGAAATCACTTTACGTGGTGTCTCAGGGGAGTGGTCGGATAAAAAAAGGGAGGGTGGCCCTGGAGGGCAAAAGCTCATGATTTCGGCAACGGCAGCAGAAGTGTCTATAGCATCGGTAAACAAAAATATAGTGTCGGTAAGCTCAGGCAACGTCGATCCTGGGAAAAAACGAAAACACTTCTTCACCTTCGACTACTTGGTTCATGAAATACTTCAATCAGTGAAGGAATGTATTTCCAGAGAGCCAATGACATATGAACACAAGTTGAAAATGCACCTTAGGTATTAAGTAATGGTTGGAAAAATTATTAAAGATATACAAACTCCAGGTTAGCTGAAGAGTCGGCTTTCAGGGCCAGCAACATCACTGTCAAAGCACATGGGCACCTGGTTCCAGTTTTCACTCAGGTGAGCAGAGTCGAATGGGGTCTTACTTGCTTGGGATTTAATTCTTCTACAGACTTTTCTGTTATGCTCAGATTCTACCATTACTACTTTCATACTGGGAAAATGTTTTTTAAAAAACAGAATGGGTGCTTGTTTTTAAAAATAAAATCCTCAGAGGTGCCACTCAGGCTTTGAGCTCATTTCTAAGTGGAAAAATAAAAAAGAATTTCCCACACACCCACAGAAATTTCACCAACCTTTTTTTTTTTGAGTCGGGGCTCATTCTGTCATCCAGGCTGGAGTGCAGTGGCACTTTCACAGCTCACTGCAGACTCGACCTCCTGGGCTTGGGCGATCCTCCAGCCTCAGCTTCCTAAGTAGCTGGGACTACAGGCACAAACTAC
Source organism: Carlito syrichta (assembly GCF_000164805.1). Taxonomy (NCBI): domain Eukaryota; kingdom Metazoa; phylum Chordata; class Mammalia; order Primates; family Tarsiidae; genus Carlito; species Carlito syrichta. The sequence continues at coordinate 258,851 of NW_007257440.1, forward strand.
CACACCTGCTAATTTTTAGATTTTTTTGTAGAGATAAGGTCTCACTATGTTGCCCAGGCTGGTTTCGAACTCCTGGGCTCAGGCAATTCTCTCACCGCTGCCTCCCAAAGTGCTGGGATTACAAGTGTGAGCCACCATTGAGCCACCACACTGGGCCTCAGAATATGGTTCTCAGTCACTATCTCAAATCCCTGGAAGGGGCCAAGAACCTGCTGAGAGGTCAGAATCCTAGTGAGTTGCTGTGCCACTGCACTGTGTTCTTTTAGCCACTGTGCCCTTTCTGACAACTCACTCTTGCCTTACCGCCTGACTTTCACATCTCTTGAGGGGAATTGTGAATTTAGGGCTGCAATGTAGCAAGATCCAGGGCCTAGAATTATGAGACCCGTTTACAATAGTGATTTTCGTATTAAAACTAGCATGTTCAATTCATGAGACCTCTGTAATTCAACAGGGACAACATGCTTGATTTTAGGTTGAAATAAAGTTCACATGGGTTTGGTATTGCATGAAAGAAAGAACACCACTACTACCGTGAAGCACTTACAGTGTTATGAAGTTACCACGTGGAGGTCCCAGCAGAAGGAAAAAGAGGGTTTTCAAAACAGACCAGAGGGCGGAAGTGAGGGCAGAAGTTTGAGCCTTGCCCTGAAACCAGACAGAGACCTCCAGGGCAGGAAAAGAAGCATCCCCTCCGGTGCATGACAGTGAGGATGGAACAAATCCACCACCACGCAAGGCCAGCATGGCCGCATGCGACTGCACACTGGCCAGCACAAAGGTGCTGGGCCTGAGAGCCTGACCCCAGCCCCAGCAGCGGGGAGGTTGGTGGGTTCCTGCAGGATGCCCACTCTCTCCACGGCCTCCTGAGGGAGGACCACCCTGCACGCTGGAGCTTTCTTCAGCAGACCCAGGGCTGTGAGAAGGACATGCACTGGCCACAGCAGTCCCAGAGTTTTGGAAAAATGGCCCTTAGAGACACAGGGAGGACAAAATCTACCCCAAATGAAGGCAGTGTTGGGAAGGCCCAGCAAACACATTGCATGTGTAGAAGCTGTTCTCAAAATCTCAGGAGCCGCTGACGTGCTGAGTGGAGCCGTGTGCACCTCGGGGACCCAGAGGACCTGTCCGGGAGCCTCAGAAGGGACCGTCTAATGTCCTTGAGGCCCACAGTGTGTGGTCTACATAGCCGCTGGAAAGGTTCTCTCTGTGGTGGCCTCAGGCCATTCCAGGGCCACAGAGGGGCTTGTGGCTAAGGAGCAGCTCATGGGTGGTAATGTGGGTGGTTCTCTCTGGACAGGACGCACCACAGATCTGGCCACCGGGACAACTCACGTGTCTCTGTGGTGTCCTGACACAGGTTCTGGGGCCACCCCTGCTCCACGTCCCCAGAGAGTGCCCATGCTGGCACACCCGGCCCCGTGAGCCAGAGCCCCACCAGGGGGTCCAGCAGTCATGCCCTCCCAGCCCCATGCCCATACCACTCCCCAACAGCCAAGTATGTGGGAGAGGAAGGGGTGTGCCCCAGGCCACAGCAGCAAAGGACAGGGCTGAGCTGGCCTGATCGAGTCCCAGCCTTACTGGAGCGGCCCCTCCCCCATCCCAGCTGACCAGGGACAGAGACCTTGGAAGGTACAGGTAACAATCCCTGAGTCTCTTGCTGTTGGGACAAAGATGCAGGCTCAGGTCAGCTGGCGCTGGTCATCCCGGAATGTAGGACTTCAGAGTGCCCAACCCTCACTGAACACCTGTGTAAGTGAAGCCCCCACAGGTATGGCCGGGTGTCTGCCATCACCCAGATGTGTTCCACAGGGGCCAAGGGCCATGCGGCCCCCAGTGCTGTCTCACCTACCAGCTCTGCCTGTCCTGTTTGTCCCTGGACTTTTGCAAGGACCTGCCCCCCAGGCTCCGGGCTCCCAGCCAGGCCCTCAATGGGTCCCCCAGCCCAGCTCCGGTCATGTGACATCGCTCCCCACACCCTCAATGACTCCCAGGGGCTACAGATCTCCCAAAGCCGGCCCCCAAGGTGCTCCAGGCCTGGTCCAGCTCCCCTCCCTGCATCACCCTTCTTGCCCTTTGGTGCCTTGGCTGGGCCCGAGACTCCTATGTCCAACTCCTCAACAACCTCCCCATTCTCTGACAGTCTTGGGGCTGCAACGCACAACTGCTTGGCCAGCTCCTGGGGGGGTCCCCATGCCGTGTCTGTAGCACCTAGCCTTGGGCCCCTCTGAGCCAGGGCTTCTTTTCATGACCATGGGTGTGACACAGCCGATAACAAAGACAAGCAACCTGTAACGTGTCCTGGGACAGAACGCTGAGGTCGGAGGAGAGGCAGAAACGCCGACTTACCGAGGACGGCCTCGACGGTGCTGCCGGCTGGGCCTAGTGGGAGGGCACGGATGGGGAGGGCAGGCAGCGTGGTGGGCGAGGAGCTGCCGGAGCCGGTGCTGGACGCCAGGCTGGATGCCACACTGGAGCTCACACTGGGGGCCAGCGGGTGGGCTGCTGCAAACACGGCCAGGTGGTTCTGTTTGGAGACACACAGACACGTGAGCAGGCACCCCGCACGGAGGAGCAGTAGCATGACGTTAGCACACCACCAGGAATAGAGCATGAACCACAGCAAGGACGGGCCGGCCACCTTCCATCCTCCGGGCACAGCACAGGATGTTTTCCCTGATACCCAAGGGGGACTCATGCATTTATGACTCCAGGACACGCAGGACCAGAAACTCAGTTCACACGGGAAAGGAACAAATGCAGCTAGAAAATATCTTGTGAGTTTTTCTGCAGAAAATGATTTTCTTTTTTTTTTCAGACGGAGTCTTACTATGTTGCCCAGGTTGATCTCAAACTTCTGGCCTCCAGCGATCCTCCCACCTCCACCTCCCAAAGTGCTGGGATTACAGGTGTGAGCCACTGCGTCCGGCCCAGAAAATGATTTTCAAAAGCAGACGTTTTCCACTAAAAACCCAGGAGGCTCAGAAAGATGTGTCAGAGGCTGAGGCCAGGGGCCAGCCAGCCAGAAGGGACCAGACTCCAGCCTGCCCTCCTCCCTGCCCACCCAGGTGCCCCAGAGGGCTGCTCCTCCCTGTGCCTGTCCTGGCCCGGCTTCTGGGCACCTTCTGGGCTTTGGAAAAGTGTCCCCCCAGGGATGCAAGTAGAGCCTGAGCACAGCTTCCAAAACACCCACGAAGTGGTCCTAGGACCTTAGCCAGGGCAATTCACACCATCTCTACTTGGTAGAGGACAGGCTAAAAGAACAGCGCACAGTACAATCTTGAAATATCTATTAACATGCAGGACCTTGTACACAAGAAAAACCCACAGTAAAAATGACTCACAACGGAGCTGAAAGGATGGAGTTCAGGCAACAGCTGTGTCTGAAAAGCGAACTTCAAGGTCACCATAAAATCAAGAATGAAAAGTGATAGTAAAGTGAGTTTCATGCTGAAGTATTTACAGTGGAAATGATATGATATCTGGGTTTGGCTTCAGCGTAATACAGAAAAAAAATAGGAGGGAAAAGTCACCCTGTGAGTAAAACGAGCTCACAGGGTGTATGTGTGTGTGTGGGGGGGGGTTTACTAGTCTGCTTAAGTAAAATTGTCCATGATAAAAAAAAAAGTGTTAACATACTTTTCACATGGACCAGATGCAGTGGCTCATGCCTGTAATCCCAGCACTTTGAGAGGCTGACAGGGGAGGACTGCTAGGAGCCTAGGAGTTCGAGACCAGCCTGGGCAACATAGCAAGACCTCGGCTCTACAAAAAAAAAAAGAGAAAGAAAACATTTAGCCAGGTGGCTGCAGTCCCAGCTACTTGAGGAGCTGAGGTGGGATGATGGCCTGAGCCCAGGAGTTTGTGGTTGCACTGCACTCCATCCTGGCCCACAGAGAGAGACCCCAACTCAAAACACACACACACACACACACACACACACACACACACACACTCTCTCTC
>NW_007257440.1:262833-265198 GCF_000164805.1 Carlito syrichta
CTCTCTCTCTCTCTCTCTCTCTCTCTCTCTCTCTCTCTCACAGGGACAGAAACCTGGCGCAGACAGTTCCCCCAGGGATACGTCCTGGCCCCAGTCCCTCCCCCTCCACGGCTTCCTTCTGGATAGTAGACTTGCTCTTGCCACCACTTGTGCCTAGGGTGCAGAGACCCTGGGCCTGGCTTTGGAAGCCATCGCCCTGGCTGCAGAGTCTGGAGAGCGTGGCCGACCTCCTGTGTGCAGGTTTGAGACAGGCCTGCCTCCTCATCCCCAAGCCACTGCCCTCCCTGCCCAAAGATCCCTCTTTTCTCTCAAGCTGTGAGAGATCTGACCATGAGCTGCCTGCAGATGTTGGAGACAGCAGCAACTCCTAAGTCCGATCTGGGCGACCCTCCCAGCCAAGCATGTGCCACAGATGCTGCCTGCTGAACCCTTGTGCTGAGCTGGGCTGAGGACTGCTGGAAGCCCCACGTGCTAGAGGAAGCAGCTCAGGCGCCTGTGGGGGTGAGGGTGGCGCCTCGCCCATCTCTGGGAGACCCTGACACCAAGGTGCCTCCTGTCCCTGCTCCAGCGCCTCTGTGGAAGCTCCACCTCCTAGGCCCCTCCCGTGCAGGAGGCCCTGAGAAGGGGCCAGGAAGGTTCCCCAACAGGCACCCGAGACCCCACACCCAGGAGGGCATGCAGACACCTGGTGTTCCTTGTGCTCTGACAGGGCCTGCATCAAACAGAGGACCGATGCTCACTTTTTCTTATTAATTTTATATCAGAGTCAGTCTTGCTGTGTTGCCCAGGCTGGTCTCAAATACCTGGCATCCAGCAATCCTCCTGCCTCGGCCTCCCAAAGTGTTGGGATTATAGGTGTGAGCCACCATGCCTGGCCAGGACTTTCTCCACCAGCAAAGGACAGAGCCACCCAGGCCACGGAGCGAGGACACAGAAGTGCAAGTGACACACAGATGACCATATCAGCAGCTGCAACTTGAGATCAACAGCGTGGAGGCAGGGGCTAGGCCCACCCACAGATGTGGGCTGACCCCCTTTGGGGCTGTGAACACTGAGCAGGTGCCCAGCCCGCAGAAGCCCCCTGGCGTCTTGACCCATCTCCATCACCAGGTAGCCGCCCCAGGTCCGCGTTCCAGGGCGGTGTCTGTACAAACGAGCCCCCCGCTCCGTCAGGCTGAAGCCCACCAAGGACAAGCTGGACATCACATTCTGACCAAGAGGCCACGGTCACCTCTGTGGATCTAGCCCAGCCCTACCTGCTCTCTGCATTTCTGCCCTTGTGTGAACAGCTCCGGGACCTCAGGCGCCTTTTCCCAAATGAGGGAGAAGTTGCTGGCATGGCCCAGCCTGGCTAGAGGCCATGTGTGATTCCTAGTTTTACATGCCTGAGGAGGGGTCTGTGTCCATCATTTTTGTGTCGTTAAACCAGAGCACGAGACACAGGGAGCCCAGGGTGGGGGCACCACGGAGATGCCAGATCCACACAAAGCAGCTCTGGTCTGAGGCCTGGGTTCAGATGGCCTCGGGCTCCCCAAGGCCCAGCCCGGGTCAGCAGCCTGAGATGCCAAGGTTCCAACGAAGCCCTGGGACACGGCAGCCCTCCTGAGACAAGGCGGCCCCTCCTGGGACACTCAGGCCCTGCCTGGAACACTGCAGCCTGCCCAGGCCACTCAGGCCCTGTCTGGGACATCGTGGCCCCCCTCTACCTTCCCAGGCATGTGCAGGGGAGAAACTCCATACTAGGGCCCTCCCCATCAGCCCACTTGTGACCACCGACTAAGAGGGATTGAGGAGGAAGGCCCAGTCCTGAGTGACTCCCACATCCACCCTGACCCCACCCAGAAGCTGGCAGATGTGATATTCACACTGTAGCTTCAGCCCAAAACTGTCACACTTCAGGAGATACCCCTTGGCAGACATCATGGGACCACTTCACCCTGAAAATCACTAAAAACATCCATGTCAGTCCTTGTCCCCCCAAGGCCACAATGGTCACAGACGTATCCCCTGACGTGTCACACGTGGCCCATTCAAAGGAGTGTGGATACAGTGAGATGGGCAAGAGAGCAGCTGTCTGGGACACTGTGCTCCTCCTACTGCCTGTATTGTCTGCATAGCTGTTTTCTTTTTCTTTTCTCTTTATTGTGGCAAAATATTTATAACGTAAAAGCTAGCATCTTAGCCACGTACAATGAGCAGTGCTGTGGTGTTAGGTACATTCACCCTGTGGGCCACTGTCACCTCCAGGACTTTTTCCATCCTCCCAAACTGCAGCTGTCCCCATCCAACACAAACGCTCCTCCCCCAGTTCCCTAACTCCCCTGCCCCCAAAACCGTCCTCCTCTGGCACTGGCCCCCAACCCTC
>NW_007257440.1:265218-283654 GCF_000164805.1 Carlito syrichta
GCCCCAGCCCCCTAACTCCCCTCCCCTGGCCTTCAACTCCCTCCCACTCCCCAGTCCCCACTTCTCTACTTTTGGCTTCTCTAGATTGGGTAACTCTAAAGCCCTCCTGGGAGTGAATCAGACAGGTTTATCAGCTGGTGGCTTACTTCAGTAAGTGTGGCCTCTGTCGGGGATGGAATTGTGTCCCTCTCTCCAATTCATGTGCGGAAGCCTGAGCTCCTCCCCCCACCGTGACTGTATTTGGGGACAGGGCCGGCGAAGAGGTCAGGGGTGAGACAAGGCTGTAAGGGCGGGACCCTCTCTGACGGTCATCCTCATGAGAGGAAGCGACACCAGGCGTGAGGACACAGGGCGTCACAGAGGGAGGCCTCGGTGAGCCAGCCCTGCCCCCAACCTCGGACTTCCAGCCTCCAGTCCGTGAGAAGTATGCTTCTGTCTCAGCCACTGCGTCTGTGTCCTCTTTTGAGGCAGCCCAAGGACATGCACATGACAGCCATGAGGGCACCTCTTATTCTCCCGAGAACACACTAGGGGTTTGGGTTCTGTTGTTTCCAAGGGACAACACAGATTTCCTTAAACGTTCAAACAAAGGAACACGCGCACACAAGTAAGGAGATAACCAGATAGGCATGAACGTTAGCCAGATGATCTTGTGAGCCATGAGTGAGCATGACCAAGGATGCATACAAAAGCCTGACACAGGCAGGTGACTTGGGCCTGGTCCTCAACAGTACCTGCTTGCTGTCGTGATCATCGGCCTTCTGGCTGCCTTCCGCGGGGGAATCTCTCCGTTTTGCCTGCAGCAGGAAAACAGTCAAGGTGGGGGAAAAGCAGGGAAAGAGTGTCCATTTAAAATATACATATACTGCTTTCTGGCCCCTTCTGGTAAACAGACCAGAGGGCCAGGTCTACACTGGAGAAGACAGGCCCAGGAAAAGCCATGAGTGTGCCTGACACTTAGGCGCTCAGCATGGGTACCCTCAGTCAGAAGGAGGCACAGGGGGTGGGGGTCATGACATGTATATATACATGTAGATACACACACATATTTACATGCAGAGGTGCCCCAAAATATACATTTTAAGAAAGGAAAACACTGTATTAAAATGGCAATCATATGCACCCATAACAAAATATAAATATAAGTCATGTTTGACTTCTGCAATTACACATTGCTAGCATAATTTAATTCAACTTCAAAGAGTAATACATAGATAACATCTCTTAAAATGTATATACATCTTTTTGGCACCCCCAGTATGTGTGTGTGTATATTACGAATGAAGATCTAAGCTTTGCTCAGAATCTGGAAAATGCTAATTATCATTTTCTGTAGAGACAGGGTTTTGCTGTGCTGTCCAGACTGGTCTTGAACTCCTGGCCTCAAGCGATGCTTCCACCTATAAGTAGTACTACAGATGGGCATCACTGCACATGGCCAAAAATGTTAATTCTTGGAGGTCTCATATAGCAGGAGGCACTCAGATCTGCTGCCTGCCCGTGAGTCTCCTGAACTTGACATCTTACACTGTGCCATGGCTCCTTGGCCCTGGGCCAGTCAGTGTGAGGGCTGCTATGCACTCCACGCTTCCACCAATAACGCCATCAAACCCCACACAAAACCATTCCCCTGTGGCAACAGTACAGGCTGGAACTGTAAGAACACGTGCAGGGGTTGAAGCACACCGCCTGAAACGCACTGCTTTGGCTGAAGATGGCCGCGAGTCGACAGCAAGGGAGAAGCACAGGCACGGCCGCCCTCAGCCCTGCCCCTGCGGTCTCCCAGGCGTCAATTCCCTTCCCAGGTTCCCCTCCCCACCCACAGCAGGAGGTGAGTCTGCAGAACAAGCCCGCCAGAGGGTCCCGTACCTTCCATTACTTCGCCGTACTTGCCGCCCCACTATTTACTGGCCTAGAAGTCCAAATCCCTTTTACTCTGTCACTTCTCTGCAATTCACTGCTGGTTGTTAAAACATGTATGAGCGCCCGTGTCTAACCGCCCGTGGTTCTTGGTTGCTTTGCTACGAAGGCCTCGGCACCCAGCCGTGATCAGCCTTTTTCCTGTGACCTTTTATCACTCTAATGTTCAGTGACCCACACCTAAGAGCCCAAAAGGACGGGGGAAAAGGCTTTTTCCTCCCTCACTCACAGGAAAACCCCGACCTTGATGAAGCACCTCTGGCAAAACTGCCCAGAGGAGGCCCCTCAGCGCTAGGACTGCACGCCCGTGGCCAAGCAAGAACCCAACACTCCCAGACCTGAGGCACGTCCTGCTTGGTATGCCTTGTCTTATGATACATGAACTTGTGGCCTGCGTTGTCCTGCCTCCCTTCCTTTTCTGGGGTGTGGATCTGTGGAAGGATCCAGAGGGTTTACCAAGGCTCCTTCTCAGGCGACCTCAGGCAGAAGACTGAAGTGCCCACGCTGGCGATGACCAGGGTGGGGACTTCGAGACCTGACAGGATCATCATGGCCCGTTCCCTCTGCCTGATGCTTGGCCATAGAAACCTGAGGTCCTATCCAGCAGTGACCCACAGATTTGGGTGAAGTGCCCCAAAGTCACTGGCCAAAGACCTGGACTTCCTGCCTTAAGGCCAAGTTACGTCATGAAGAAAAAACAATGTCCTTACGTTGACCTCTGCTCAGCCAGAGGATCTAAGTACCAGTTCTGGGTGGGGCTACGGGACTGCCTGCAGCGGGTGCTCACCTCTCACACCAGCCCTCCCTGTAGTGTACTGTGAGGTGGCGAGGGGCCAGCCCATGCCCAGCCCCTGGGGTCCGTCCTGGCTCCCTTCCCTCCCTGCCCGGTTTTGGGTTCACAGCCTGCTAGGCAGATGAGCCAGGCCACGGCCCGGGCCTGCGCTCCATAGCAGAGAGTATGTGGTGGAGACACTACTTTCTGGCCCCTTCTGGTAAACAGACCAGAGGGCCAGGTCTACACTGGAGAAGACAGGCCCAGGAAAAGTCATGGGTGTGCCTGACACTTAGGCGCTCAGCGTGGGGACCCAGAGTCAGAAGGAGGCACGGGAGGGTCATGACATGTGTGCTCACTTCAGTCATTCACCAGATGCAGGACAGTCGTGCACACAGGTGAGGGCTCAGAGCTTACATGGGCTGTTCCAAATAGAAACCCTCAGGACGGGGGAGGAGAGAACAAGAGTGACGAGGGGCTGCCCTGTGGTGAGACGGGCACCCCCAGATGCTGGGGTGGTCCAAGGGACTTCCAGAGACATTGGGGACCTGCCACAGCCGGCGTCGCCCCAATACAACTAGACCGCACAGGCCGTGTCTAGGAGGCATAGGCACACCTGCAAACACACGTGACGGACAGTGCGGCTTCATCAGATGGACTCTGGGATGCTCCAGTATGACGCGAACCATCCTCGGTTGCTACTGTCAATTTTGGCTGTTTTTTTTGTTTTTTTTTTTTGAGTTGAAGTCTCACTCAGTCGCCCAGACTGGAGTGCAGTGGCCGCTCCCAGCCAGTGCAGCCTCGACCTGCTGGGCTCTGGCAATCCTTCCTCCTCAGCCTTCTGAGTAGCCGGAATTACAGGCATGGGCTACCACGCCCGGCTGATTTTTTTATTTATTGTAGAGATGAGGTCTCGCTGCCCAGGCGGGTCTTGAACCCGCGGGCTCAGGCAATCCACTCACCTCGGCCTCCCAAAGGCGCGGGATTACAGGCTGAGCCACCGAGCCCGGCTATTTTTGGCTGTTTTTGAAGATTGGTTACAATCCTGTCCCAGTCACTTGGCCACCAAGGCAGGGGGTGCCCATGTGGCTGACTGTGACACAGAGTGTGAGGTTTTCCAGGTCAGAAAGAGCGAGAAGCAAACGCTGTCTTCGTCATTCCCCATCAGTGGCCCCGGACACACAGTGCCCTCACCCGAAACCCGGTGGGCAGGAGGGCTGGGCTGCTGATTCCATGCAGGACACAGTGCTGCTCGTGGCCTGGGGCTCCCGTGGCCGCCTACCCTCCTGGCCCTGGGAGCCATGGGCTCAGCCCAGGCAAGGAGGGAGGATGCCCCGCACCTGCCACTGCGGGCAGAATCCCACAGCCCAGGATGCCTCAGTCCCCTATGGAGAGGCCCGCTGGACCCTGGAGGGACTGGGCCTCACTGTGGGAAGGTGGCTGGTGGCACCCAGGACCAGCTGGACTCCCAGACGCAGGCGGAAGCCACCTGCCGTCAAGAGGCTGAGAGCCACAGAGCCCACTCCCCTCTCAGCACTGTGCTTCAGACGGTGCTTGCCACATCAGGACCACACAGACGCAGTGGGGCCAGCCAGCCTGCCCACCTTTCCTGAGGACTTCCAGTCTTGGGGTCAGAAACCCTCCCCAGAAGCGACTGCAGCTGGACTGCGAGGGCAGAGCCCAGGGACACCGCAGCCTCTCCCTATGCTTGCCCATCCGCTCGCCCAGGATGCTCAGCACTTGTACCAGCACGAATGCAGGAACGCTGGCAGGCTTACGTTTCTCCCATCTCCAGGCAGCACCAACCCTGACCTGCAGCCCAGCGCCCCTTCCCACCACCCCATAGCCCTGGAGGAGACCCCTGGACAAGACCCTTTCCTGAGACCAGCCTTCACTCAGACACATGCCGGGGGAGGCAGCTCTCCCTGCCCTGGCCCAGGGGAGGACAAGGCTAGGGTTTTGTTTTTGTTTTATTTGTTTGGCTTTGAGTCGGGGTCTCACTCTGTCACCCAGGCTCGTGGCCGGGCATGCCATGCTCATGGCCACTGCAGTGCCATGACCTGGCACTACAGCCTCGACCTGCTGGGCTCAGGCAATCCTTCCACCTCAGTCTCCCAAGTAACTGGGACCACAGGTGCATGCCATCATGCCTGGCTAATTTTTTTTCTTTTTGTAGAGAGGAGGTCTTGCTGTGGTGCCCAGACTGGTCTCAAGCTTCTGGACTCAAAGAACTCTCCCACCTCAGCCTCCCAAAGTGCTGGGATTATGAGTGTGAGCCACTGTGCCCAGTGGGCTTTTATTTTTTCTTTGAGATGGGGTTTCACACTCTGGCCCAGGCTGGAGTGAAGTGGTATGATCACAGCTCACTGCAACCTCAACCCCATGGCCTCAAGCAATCCTCCCACCTCAGCCTCCCAAAGCGCTGGGATTATGGGCATGAGACACCGCACCTGGTCTGTGTGGCCAAGATTTTCCTGGACTCTTCTAGAAGAGCCACCAACTCTACCAGCCAACTGACTCTACCGGCCAACTGCGTCCAACCACATCACCCTGCCATCAGATCCACCCGTCTTCTAATAGTTCGACTAAGCCCAATGACGCTGGGCATCTGGGGGGCGTGTCCACTTACATTTCCGGGTTGGCCACCGCTGGCTGTGGCGCTGCTGGTGGAGTTGAGGTCACGGCAGCCCCAGTCACTTGCCATCCCGAGGCCCTCTGTCAAGAAAGGGGCGGTAGACTTTAAGGGGCCGCTGGCCAGAGCCACTGACCCGTGTGGGCCCAAAGGCAGCACTGGCCCTGTGCACTGTCCTCTCAGCTGTGGGGAGAACAGACGGCCAGGCCCCTGAGGTCTCTAGACTCAAGCCTTTCAGGGTTTCAGCACTAGAACCATGTTTAAAATGGGAACGAGAATGGCCACCTCCCACTGAAATACAAATGAGGGGAGTTGGACGACACTGGCAAAAGCCAGAGCCGGACTTGAAGGCTGTGAGGAAGGGCCCTCAGGTGTCATGGGGAGGCCATGTCCTTGCAAGCATGCCCATGGGGTTTTTCTCCAAGGCTGGGAACCCACTAGGGCCCCGTGGTCACCATAGTGAAGCCCTCGTCACAAACATGGGGCCCTAGAAACCATGCACCATGTTGAGGTCGGCCGACCGGACCTTGCCTTAGGGGTCTCTGTTGTCCCCCGCAGGGGTAGATGGACACCCTCTCCATGAGGGCGGTACCACTTGTTAGTCAGCAGGATGGCAGGCTCAGGTGAGGCCCAGGCAAGCAGCGCATGGCAGAAGACTCGGTATGCCCTCTCCACCTTAGCCTGTACATGCCATGGCCCAGCCATGGGCTCAGGGTCCCGGCATACCTGGAAGCTCCGCACAGCCTGTCCTGCAGCAGGTGGGAGGGAGGCCAGCCTCCTGTGGGACAAACCCCTCCCACCACAGGGAGTCTAGAGGGACATGTTGAACGTTCCCGCCAGCCCATCCCATGCCACTGAGCCCGCCTGCATTCCCAGCCTTCAAGGCCTGCTCTGGATGAGAGGAAACTCTGGTAAGCGTCTGTGGGGTTGCTGGACCTGCCCTGGCTCCCCACAGGGAGAGGATGGAACCAGGCCAGGAGGCCAGTTACTCACTTTCAATGTGTGCAAAAGCACAGAAGGGACCTCGCGGACAGTACCCCGTCTGACGCATGTCGTTGCATTTCGTGGATTTGTAAATCTAGGAAGCAAAAATGAAGTAGCATAGAGAGACCGGACTAGAAACAGGATTCCATGGGATGACCAGAAGGGCTGCGCCACAGCGCAGGGAATTCAGCTTCACATCAAACAAGAGTCTCCCCAAAAAAGGATGTGGATGCCGCCCCCTCCACTGGATGCCCTTGGTTCCGAAATCCCTCTTCTCCACCGAGTGGGTCGGCTGTGAACGAGCACACACACGAGGTCCCCACAGCACCTGTCACCACATCACATGCAGAGCCGTTTCCCCGCTTGATGTTTTCTGGAAGATGCACCCAACTCAGTGTCTGGTATACAGCAGGTACCTAATACATGCCTGTTCCCTGAACACATGCATCTTTTCCAAACCAGACCCACTGCCACTTCACTTGAGGTGACAGACACTTTCATGGGGTCATCACCTAGCGCCTGGGAAGGGACAGACCAGCCTGGAGGCCCCCAATTTTCCTTCAGAGTACACTGCCCAGCCCAGAGGCCATATCTACCCCACCAAACCCCTCCCATCTTCTCACTCAGAGAAGGATGTGAGGATGGGCACATCTGGTCCCCTGCATGCACACCTGCCCGGGTCCTGGAGGGAAGCCCTCCAGCAGACATCTGGCCTGGTTCCCACCATCTCATGGACCCTGAAGGAAGCTTCTTTGCTTGTTCATTTTTTTAAAAATCAGGGTCTCACTCTATCACCCAGGCTGGAGTGCAGTGGCACCATCACAGCTCACTGTGGCCTCATCCTCCTGGGTTCAAGTGATCTTCCAGCCTCAGCCTCCTGAGTAGCTGGGACAATAAGTGTGTGCCGCCACACTTGGCTAACCTTTTATTTTTATTTTTTTTATTTATTTATTTTTTTGAGTTGGAGTCTCACTCTGTCGCCCAGACTGGAGTGCAGTGGCTGCTCCCAGCCACCACAGCCTCGACCTGCTGGGGTCCGGCGATCCTTCTGCCTCAGCCTTCCAAGTAGCCGGAATTACAGGCGCGCGCTACCACGCCCGGCTGATTTTTTTATTTATTGTAGAGATGAGGTCTTGTCAAGTTGCCCAGGCGGGTCTCGAACCTGCGGGCTCAGGCAATCCACTCACCTCGGCCTCCCAAAGTACTGGGATAACAGGCATGAGCCACTGTGCCTTGTTTTTGTTTTTTGTTTTTTTTAAGTCAGGGTCTCATTCTGTCGCCCAGGCTGAAGTGCAATAGTATGATCGGGGCTCATTGCAGCCTCCCATTCCTGGGTTCAAATGATCCTCCTGCATCAGCCTCCCAAGTAACCGGAACTATAGGTGTGTGCCACCATGACCAGCCAATTTTCGAAAATTTTTTGTAGAGACGAGGTGTTGCTATGTTGCCCAGGCTGGTCTTGAACTCCTGGGCTCAAGTGATCCTTCCGCCTTGGCTTCCCAAAGTGCTGGGATGGGAGGTGTGAGCCATTGGGCCTGGCTGCTTGTTCACCTTTCATACAAACCTACATGTTCTCTGTCTGGCAACCACGCAGCAGAGTGTGAACTCAGCAGCCCTAGGCTGTCCACACTCTGCACATCCCAAAGGAGGGATGGGCCAGGCCTGCCCCTGGGTTGGCCTCCAAGACCTGGAATGTCCTGTCTGGTAAGTCTTGTTCCCCTGGGGGCTGGGCCAGCTGGACAGTCTCTCTCACAGTGATTCATGGAGGCTGTGGGCCACATGGTCTCAGCTTGACTCTGGGGGTGCTGGAGACTAAGGCCAGTCAGGCCTGTGTGACCAAACCCCAACAGAAGCCCCAGACAGCCGGGCTCCAGGGAGTCCTGGGTGGGCACTACTCGGTGTGAGTGGCCACACCTTGTTCAGAGACAATGCTTCACTGCCAGGGACCCCCCCGGGAGGGACCCATGCACCTTCTCCTTGGCTGATCTTAATCCCCACCCTTCCAGTAGAACAGACTTTACAGGAACACGGCGGCTTTTCTGAGCCCTGCAACTCCTTCCAGCAAATCCCGGAGCCTGGGGGTGACCCTGGGACGTACCTCTGGGTGGAACTGCTGCTCCGTGCGCGAGTGGCAGTACTGACAGCTGTCGCCGCCGTCACAGCGTGAGGGCTCGCCCCACTCATCCCCGTGTTTCACGCTGGGGCAGGGCGTGGACCTGGGGATGGGGACGTGTCAGGAGACACACAAGGCCATGCCCTGGTGGACCCTGGCACGTCGGGTTCAACCATCTCACACCCCAAGCATGGGGTCTGGAGCGACCAGTGACCCTGTCCCACGAGGACACGCATGGGCTAAGGCCACTGGATGCTGGAAGTGGATCAGGAGCCCCGTGCCTGTTTTCACAAAAGGTTATGTGAGTGAGTCAGAGCTGCCTGCCAAGGTGGAACACCCCACGGAGAACAAGCTTCCTGGGCCAGCCGGAGCAGGGAGACTGTGGCATTGGAAGACAGCAGGCCACCGATACACGGACCCATGAGGCAGGCCTACAGGACAGCCAGGGCTCGGCGGTGGAGGCTCCATGTGCACTCTGGGGGACCGCTCAGACTCTTGGCCTGAGGACACAGTGCCAGGCTGCCAGCCCTGCAGGCAGAATCAATCCCGTGGCCCCAGAAGGCCAGCAGCTCAGCAACCCAGGGCAAAGAGTCGCCACATGGTAAACAGGCAGGGAGCACCAGTGTGAGCAGAGGCGTGAGCGGGCATCCATGGGAGCTGGCAGGGCTCGGAGTCCTCCTGTCATGCTGTTCCCACCTGGCAGAGGGCACCTGGTGGGCACCACGTGGAAGCCACCATGCTGGGGTGGAGAGGCCTGACTCAGGACTGACAGCATTGCCAGGCCTTGTGCTCTAACCTGCCCTCCTCTCCCAAGGGGTGATGGCGCCATGGGGCAGCCCCACCGTGAGGACCTGGGGTGGGCAGCCAGGACAGCAGGCTTGGAAAGACACCCCACCAGGTCCAGAAATCCCCAGGGGGGTGGTGGGCGAGGGAGAGGGCTGCAGGCTGCATGCCTGGGCGTGGGAGGCACAGGCCAGGTCCGACTCACCTGTACTGGAAGCGCCGGGGGTTGCGTCTTCTGTCCCTGCTGTTGTGGTAGTGTGGACACGCATAGCCCTGGCGGCACAGGCGCGGTGGCTTTGGACACTGCTCAGTCTTGTAGCTGCCTAGCACGAAGTTGGCGTCTGAAAAACAAGCCACATGGAAACCTGTGCACGTGTGCCTGCAGCTATGGTAGGCACAGCAGACAAAGGCGGAGACAGCCCAGATGTCCACCAACAGATGGCACAGATGCAGAGGATGGCCCTCCACACATGGGAGGCCACGCTACCACACGCAGAGTGAAGACACGGCACGTGCTATGATACAGATGAACCTTGAAGACATCACGCTCTTCGAGAGAAGTTGGACACAACTGACTACGTGTTATGTGGCTCCAGTGACATGAAACGTCTAGAACATACAACTCCAGAGACAGCAGTTAGATTCCCAGGAGTTGTCCTGCTTGGGCATGGGGTTTCCTTTTGATGTGATAAAAATGTTCTCCTTGGCTGGGTATGGTGGCTCATGCCTGTAATTCCAACACTTTGGGAAGCTGAGGCAGATGAATAGCTTGAGTCTAGGAATTTGAGACCAGCCTGGGTAACATAGCAAGACCTCACTGCGGCAGAAAATCACCACTGGATGTGGTGATGTGCACCTGTAGTCCTAGCTACTCAGGAGGCCTGAGCCCAGGAGGTTGAGGTGGTGGGAAGCTATTACTGTGCTACCGCACTCCAGCCTGGGTGACAGAGCAAGACCCCAACTTAAAAAACAAATAAACCAACTAGACAGAGGTGATGGCTGTACAACCTTGTGAATATACCAAAACTATGGTAATGAACAAAACTGTTCATTTTAACCCTAAAGTAAGTTACAGACTTTGGGTGAGAATCACACGTCATTGATGACAACAGGTGACCCCCACAGGCAAATGCTGAGCATGGGGGAAGTGTGAAGGGGGGCATCTGGGAAGTCTGTGCTTTCCACCCAGTTCTGCTGTGTGCCCAAAACTACTCTAAGAAGTCAAGCCTATTTTTTTTTACGGTTAACCTGATGTCATGTGAATTTTATCTCAAAAACAACCAACCAGCCAGGGGTCGTTGGAAAGCTGTGATCTTTGGGAGAAGACTCCTAAACCCACACCCTCTCCTGAGCTGGCAACTGTGTCTCGCCCGTCTACACAGGCTGTTGTTTCTCTACTACACTTACCCAGTGGCCGGAACATCTGGAGGGGGCTGAGAGCAGCTGTCCCCATGCCCTGGTGCCTCCCTAGTGAAGTGTGACACCGTGACGCCTTCTGTCCTCACCTCATTGAGTTTCAAATAACTTGCTAAACAACAAAAGATGCTCCCCTACGGCAGCGTGGGAGAGCGAGAGGTGCCTGGGACAGAACCGCCATCCTGAGCAAGCACAAGGTATAAGACTCCTGCTCGTGAGGACTGTGCACTAGCACGCGGTTCTGTGCTGTGCCCCAAAAGGCTCAGAATAGAGCTCTGCAGCAGCCTGGAACATGAGGGCCTACACATGCCTTCAGGCTAGGAGTAAGGAGAAAATAAGCCCACAGAAAACAGGGCAAGGCCAGACATTGGAAACATGACACAAATGTGCAATTGCGATCACTCTTTTTGTTTTTTAGAGATAGGATCTCAGCCTGTCACCCAGGTTGGAGTGCAGTGGCCTTGATCATGGCTCAGCGCAGCCTCCAATCCCTGAGAGTCCTTGAGCCCCCCCACCTCAGCCTCCCAGCTGGTGGGGACTAGGGGTACGTGCCAACACACCCAACTGATTTTCAAATTTTTACTTATTTGTTTGAGTCAGGGTCTCACTCTGTTGTCCAGCTGGAGTGCAGCGGCACAATCACAGTCCCGACCTCTGGACTCAGGTGATCCTTTCACCTCAGCTTCTTGAGTAGCTAGAACTACAGGTGAGCACCACCACGCCCAGCTAACTTTTTGGCTTTTTTGCAGAGATGAGGTCTCGCCATGTTGCCCAGGCTGGTCTCAAACTCCTGGGCTCAAACAAACCTACTGCCTCAGCCTCCCAAAGTGCTGGGATTATAGGTGTGAGCCACTGTACCCAGCAATTTTTTGATTTGTTCGTAGAGATGAGGTTGGTCAAGCACTTCTTGGCCTTGTGGCTAAGATCAAGTGAGATGAGGTCAGTCTTGCTGTGTTGCCCAGGTTGGTCTTGAACTTCTGGCCTCAAGTAATCCTTCTGTCTTGACTCCCAAAGATGTGAGACACTGTGCCCCGCCTAATTACAATGACTAATGAAGTAAATCTGGGCCAGGCATAGTGGCTTATACCTATAATTCCCGCATTTTGGGAGGCCAAAGTGAGAGGACTGCCTGAGTCTATGGGTTTGAGACCAGCCTGGGCAACTTGGCGAGACCTCATCTCTACAATAAATAAAAAATTAGCCAGGTGTGATAGCACATGCCTATAGTTCCAGCTACTTGGAAGACTGAGGCAGAAGAATAACCTAAGCCCAGCAGGTGGAGGCTGCAGTGGCTATGAGCATGCTACTGCACTCCAGCCTGGGCAATAGAGTGAGACTCCAACTCAAAAAAAAAAAAAGTAAATATGTTCCTAAATACATCCAAGTGTGAAATTTCACCACGGAAAAAGCACAAACATTGCGCTATTATGGTAAGAGGCATATGAAAACTGCCTAGCCCAAAGATGTCCTTTAGTAGGTGAGTAGACAGAGAGACTGGGTACATCCAGACAGTGGGACAGGACTCAGTCCCGAAGAGAGATGAGCCGCTGAGCCCTGGAAAGACACAAAGGAGACTCGAACGCCCCTAAGTGAAAGGGGCCAGGGTGCGAAGGCCGCAGATGCAACGATCCCAACTCGACGGCATTCTGGAGAAGTCAGAGCCACAGGCCGGCAGGTCGGTGGTGCTGGGGCTGGGGGCACGGACTGGCAGAGCCCGAGCCCTGTGGGGCCTTCCAAGGGTGGATGCCCATTGCTGCACACCTGCGCAGACTCACAGAAGGCACAACCTGACAGGCAGCCCTCGCATCACCACAGGTTCCAGTTGACAATGACAAGTCAGTGCTGGATCACCTGTAAGCGTGTCCCATGCCGCACCCATGTGCACATGGGAGGCTGTGGGACAGATGCGGGGATCCTCTGGATCTAGGACTTCTCCTGCAGACCTAAAACTGCCCCGAAGCATGAAACCCACTGAAGACAGCTTCCGCCTGTGGGTGATTCGCCTCAGGAGCTGTGGCAGGGACTGCTCTTTGAAGGAGAAGGTGACTTCGGTGACCCGAGAAGGTAAGTCAGAACACCCAGCCTAGAAACACCTCTGACTCCAGCCAAGGCCAGAACATTCTACATAAAGCGGTTCTGCGCGATGGGGATCCGCCGCCCAGAGCTCTGAGCTCTGCCTCCAGCCCCAGCTCCTCTCCGCCTCCTCAGAGCTGCCCCAGCTGAGTCCACCTGCGGCGGCCCTGGCCCAGGGTAACTGCTTGGAGGTGGAGGCCCAGGGTGCTCCCCTTAGGGAGGCTGACGGGTAGCAGAACAAGAGAGACAAAAACCACCAGAGTCGAGCGCTGCTCCCAGGCGGGGTAGGCAAAGTTGCAGCCCGACCTCTCCCACGGCTCCCCTGACCCCATGAGCCTGTGCAGGTCTCCCTCTGAAACGTGGGGGGCCCCCAGGGCAGGCAGCATCCTGGTACCCCCCCACCTGAAACCAAGGCCACGGCCACCTGCCCTGCCCAGGCTGAGCTACAGGGACACCAGCCAAGTGGGGGCTGGTGAGCAGGTGCCCAGTGCAGGTGGGCAGATGGGGAGGGAAAGAGGTGGGGAAGGGACGCAGGAGAGGCTCCCAGGGTTACCTGATTCATCCCCCCGCCAGCCCCAGCCCACGCCTCAGCGAGCAAGGGAGAGATCCCACTGAAGTAACCACAGCCTGGAAGCCTCATCTCCGTGCGTGGACAGCCTCAGCAACACAGGAGAACATGTGCGTGATGGGGAGAGCCTTCCTCTAAACCCTGTGTCCCACAGGAAGGGTCCAGAAGGCCCACTGGAGAGTGCATGCAGCTGGGGTGGGGGTAGGGGAATGGGAGTGGTGCCCACGGTATGGGTTCCCTACATAGTGGGGATGTTTTGGAACGTTAGGGGTGGTGGTTGTGCAATTATGTGCATGCACTAAATGCCACTGAACTGTCTACTTTAAATAAATTGGTGAATTTTACAGAGTGTTAAACTGAGATGTTAAAAAAAGAAGAAGAAAAGGAAGAGAAGAGGAAACAAACATGAAAATGGCAAATTTTACAGAACGTTAAATTGGGATGTTAAAAAAAATAAGAAAAATAAAAGAAAATGGTGAATGTCACATTGTCTTTTACCCCCCACACACACATGTACACCTCTCACCACCTGCAACCCCATTGGGTCCTGCTAAGGACACCATCCCACAGCCCTGGGGACAGCCGGGCTCTGTTTCTGACCAGCTCCCAGGGTCTGAGCTGCTGCCTGGCACCCCCTGTAGAGGTGTGCTAGAGAACTGGAGCCAGCGGGAGAGGCTGGACTGCGACGGCTGGCCAGCTCCAGGGCAGGATGCCCACAAGCTGTCACGGGAGCTGTGCCACCCCAGCCCAGTGGCCAGTCTACAGTTGACCCCACTGAGATGCTGGCTGGCGTGAGGGGCAGACGCTGGGACTCCCACGCCTTGGCCACCAGCCACCCGAGGGAGTCCAGGAGCCTCCGTTTTCCCATCTGATCACTGGGCAGGTCAAGTTAAGGGCAGGAGTGGACCGAGTGACTCTGCAGTGTGCCCATGGGATCCCTGCCCACCTTCAGCGCCGCTGGGGGTTACCTTGCCACCGGGGGTCCTCACCCAAGATCTTCTCAATCATGGCCTGGCTGGCCAAGACCCCGGGCTGCAGGTCAGGCCCGTCTCCGCTGAGCTGGCCGTTCTGCAAGGCTTCCTGGGCCTGCAGCTCCCTACGAGCAAACAACACACCGGTCACGGCTCTGCCAGGGCCCAGGGTCCCCTAGGGATATGGGGAAATCCCAGACATGCCTCCGAGCACTCATGCGAGCCGGCGGCAACCTGAGGGGACAGGAAGGGTCTGGGTGGGCATTGGCAACCCCGTCCTGGCCCAACAGTCCTGACCAGATCCCAACCATGGATGGGCTCGCTTTCCTGCAGTGACTGTGGAGCCCAGAGGCAACACCTGTCCCTGGTCCTTGCTGAAGTGCCCGAGGGACATGGGGATGGCAAGGTGGGCAGACAGTTTCCTGTGAGACAGGAAGCCCAGGCTGGGAGTCACTGGGCCTGGGGAAGCTGCCCAGCAGGACCTGCTCACCTGATGTCGCACACGGGCGGCCGTAGGTCCAGAGGACCATGTGCAAAGGCACAGTGCAGTCCGTTCTTCACGCAGTGGCCCCGAGCGTCTGTCTCGTGGATGCACGTGCCCGTCTTGTAGTAGCGTAGATGGTACTTGCGTTCAGTGTCCCCCGTCGTGCGGTGCAGGTAGGGACACCTGGCAGGGAACACACACCTGGTTCCCATGGGGGTGGCGCAGCCCCGCTCCCAGCCGGCCCCACTCACGCCTGGTGAGCAGCTGCATCTAAGCCTTCGCCTAAACACCTACTGCCGTCGGAGGAAATGACATTGAATGTGGAGCTTGTCCCCCGATCCGGGCCTTCCCCCAGCATTTGGACCACCACAAACCCCTCACAGTGGAAGAAAATGCTGCACCAAGTTTCCATGAAAACCTTCCTCATTTTTTGAATTTTTTTTTAAGAGACAGCGTCTCACTCTGTCATCCAGGCTGGAGTGCAGTGGCACAATCACAGCTCACTGCAGCCTCGACCTCCTGCAGTGAGCTGTGATCCTCCCACCTCAGCCTCCTGAGTAGCTGGGACTACAGGCACGTGCCACCACATCTGCTGATTTTTTGAAAAATCTTTTTGTACCAATGAGGTCTTGCTGTGTTGCCCAGACTTGAATAAACTTTTAAAACTTATGTGGAAAAATAAAGTTAATGGCTTGCATGCAGGCTGTATGACCTCCCTGATGAGGGATCTTGGGGTCCTCCTGCCCTCATCTTGGTGCTTTCAGGGACTCCAGGAGGGAGGGAAAGAAACCTGGACATGGCGAGGGGACCACGGCAGGACACAGGCAGAAGAGATAAGCAGATGTCAAGGCAGGGAGCATGGGCGGGGCAGCACCGCGCACATCAAGGCCACATGGAGGCCCAGAGCCATGTACTCCCGGGGAGCCACAGGTGGCTCCTGGGGCTGGACAGGATGTGGTGGGGGGAGCTACTGCCGTGGGCTCGGGCGTCAGGAGGGCAGCGGCAGCAGGGATATATGGAAGGTTCTGGCACTCATGGGGGACCCCCGTCCGTCCTGCAGAATGGTTTCATGAACACAGGAGGGGGAGCTGTGTAAGGACACTGAGTCCTCAGCGGGGCCGGAGCCCAGGCTGGCGAGCGTCACCTCAAGTGGCCCGGGGGGAGGCAGAGAAAGTTGGGGACCCATTACCGTAAGTCCCCGTGTGTAAAGACACTGCCTTCACCTCTGCAGCGGCCGGGGAGCTGTGGCTCTGGGCGTGGGGATGCCTGCTATGGACAGCTGGGACCAAGAACAATCTCACAACCCCCAGGGACACACCACACCCTACAAGATCAAGAAATGGACACCCAGAGTCCAGAGAGCAGGACCCAGACTCCGCCAAGCACCCACGATGGGCCAGGCGCTGAGGGGTGAAGACAGAGGTGGAACCGGGGTGCCCCAGCCAGGCTGCAGGCCCCAGAAGCCAGCCAAGCAGAAACAGTTAGCACAGACCCCTATCGGATGGTCCCACTCCCAAGCTCGCACCCAGAGAATGGGATGTGCCGGTATTCACAGCAGCCCCGCACAATGGCCCCAGGTGGGACCAACCAGTGTCCTTGGACGGGAAAGAGGGTGAATAAAACGCGGCCCACCAGGACAATGGAACACACTCAGCCTTCAGGGGGACAGTCTGACACAAGCACCAACAGGAAGAACAGAAAGCACGATGCTAAGGGAGAGAAGCTGGGCTCAAAAGGGCAAATGGTGTGCGACTTTACGCTAGTGAGGGGGCTCGAGCAGTCACCTCCAAGACAGAAGGCAGGTCTGCAGGTACCAGGGGATGGGGAGGGGATCAGGGGTCGCTGTTCAATGAGTACTGAGTTCCTGTTTGGGGTAACAGGAACATTTTGGAATTAGATGGTGGAAATGGTTGCACAACTTTATAACTGCAATTAATGCCACTGAAATTATAATGCAAAGTGGGCAAAGTGGCATTTTTTATATTATATAAATATACACTTAAAAACACATATATTTGAGTTAGGGTCTCTGTTGCCCAAGCTGGAGTGCAGTGGCATGCTCACGACTGACTGTAGTCTTGACCTCTGGGCTCAGGTAATCCTCCTGTCTTAGCCTACGGAGCAGCTGGGACAAGCAAGTACCACCATGCCTGGCTAATCTGTGTATTATTGTAGAGACGAGGTCTTGCTATGTTGCCCAGGCTGGTCTCAAACTGCTGGGCTCAAGCAATCCTCCCATCTAGGCCTTTAAAGTATTGGCATTACAGGCATGAGCCACTGTGCCCAGCCATGTCACAATATTTTTCCACAATTTTTTTTTTTTGAATTGGAGTCATCTCACTGTCACCCAGGCTGGAGTGCAGTGACATGCTCATGGCCTCCACAGCCTCGACCTGCTGAGCTCAGGTGATCCTTCTGCCTCAGTCTTCCAAGTAGCTGAAACTACAGGCATGCATCACCATGCCTGGCTAATTTTTTAATTTATTGTAGAGATGAGGTCTTACCAAGTTGCCCAGGGTGGTCTTGAACCTGTGGGCTCAGGCAATTCTCTCACCTCAGCCTCCCAAAGTGCCGGGATTATAGGCATGAGCCACCACGTCCAGCTTTATCACAATTTTAAACAAAGCCCACCACGGACTGACCAACAAGGGGGAGAGTGGTGTTTTATCTGTTGGTATCCTGAGGTGAACATACACACAGAACATGCTCAGATAGCCCTGTGGGGTGCAGAAGATTCCTGAACTGAACACACCAGCACAACCAGCACCCGAACCAGGAGACAGAACACGGCCAGCATCCGGGACCTCCAGGAAACAGAACAGAAGGCCAGTGGCAGTGCCCCTGGAGACAAGGCTGGTGTCTGCCAAGAGGCAACTGCTGACGGAGATGTCACAGTGAGCACCGTGGAAGCAGGCCACGAGAGCATGGAAGGATGAAAACAGAGCAGGTTACAAGACAGTCTGGTCTTGGTTTGGCCAAAAGAAAAAAGTTGAAATTGGATAAAAAAGGAATGACTGCACATGTCTCCACTACTGTTCATGGTCACACACAACCTTATGAGGAGCTGTTTTCTTCATGCTCCCTGTAAGCAGTGCCAAGGGACACCTTTGGGAGGTGGAGACAAAATAGTCAACAACTACTTACAGTGTTTTGTTTGTTTGTTTTATTTTTAATATAACTAGAGATAGGGTCTGGCTATGTTGTCTAGGCTGGTCTAGAACTCCTGGCCTCAAGTGATCCTCACACCTTGGCTTCCCAAGGTGCTGACAGGATTACAGGTGTGAGCCACCGTGCCCACCTGGCCACCTTAAAATGCTTAACACGCTTGATTAGAGTCACCCTAAGGCATCCCAAGCTCATCCCTGTGCCTTCACCCCAGCCCTGCTGATGTGGATGGGTTCCCAGTGCTGGGAGGCCTGAGGCTGCTGTGTAAGGCTTTTTGCCAAGCAGCCTGTTCTATAACATGAGCACTCCTCTCCTACTTTTCACATCAATGTATACATGAGTTTCAGACAGGCGTGGTGGCTCACACCTATAATCCCAGCATTTTGGGAGGCTGAGGCAAGAGGACTGCCTGAGTCCAGGGATTTGAGACCAGCCTGGGCAACTTGGCAAGACCTCATCTCTATAATAAATTTTAAAAATTAATCAGACATAGTGATGTGTGCCTATAGTTCCAGCTACTTGGGAAGCTGAGGTGGAAAGATCGCCTAACTCCAG
>NW_007257440.1:283674-288014 GCF_000164805.1 Carlito syrichta
CGGTGGGGGGGAGCTAGAGAAACAGACAGAGAACTTAGAAAACAAAACCCAAAGAGCTCTTAAGCTCATCCACGTTGGCGATGACACAGGCATGCGGGTCCCACCAGCAGACCACCCCCCTGCCAGCCAAGCCCCTCCTCCCCTCCCCCTGCCAGCCAAACCCCTCCTCCCCCTTCCCCTCCTGCCAAGCCCCCTGCCGGCTGGAAAAGCCCAGTAGGCAGCCGAGGAAACAGATGGGATCCTGCTCAGGTGAGGTACACAGCCCTGAGACCTCTCTGGGGAATCTAGCAAAATCTCACAAGGCACCAGGCGGGTTCACCCTCTCACCAGCAATCCCACTTCTAGAAACCCACTCCCAACAAAAAAGGTGTCTATTCAGAGCGATCCCTGCAGCACTGTCCATAACAGCCAGAGGCCGGAAATGACTAAGGACGTTGGATGCCCCGCGAGATAACCTGCTAGGCCGTATGGCCCTTAGGAGTGGGAGGAGGTGTGTGTGTGTGGGGGAGTGAAAACACCAAAAGAGAAGAGGGGTAGTGTGTTTACCATGGAGGGCAGCCAGGAACACCCATAACCCTGCTCACATCAAGCCCTGAGGGGCAGCTAGTGTTCTGTGGGCAGTTTTGAGGGGGCTAGAAGCACTCTGGAGACAGATGGTGGCACTGGCTGCGCCACAGTGGAGTAAACCTTGACCTGTGCACTTAAAAATGGTCAGGATGGTAAGTTCTGTATACTTGACCATACCAAAAAAATAAAGGGAAAGCCAACGTTTAAAAACACGGTTCCAGTCTTCAGAACGCGTATGCCTCCCACTGTGGGTGCAGCCTGAGAATGCCCAGAGCTGTGGGACAAGGGTGAGGGCGTGGAACAGAAGCAGATCCTCCAGCTTGACCTGCAGCACACACCCCACGGTGAGGCAAGAAACCCCAGCCCCATGCCTCGTGAGAGGGTGAGGCGGACGGATGCTGCTCAACAAGCCAGGATGGGAGCAGTCATGCACACTGTGCTCCTACAAAGGCACCGCCTGCACACACTACACCCTTTCCACATGCCCCAACTTTAAGCCCAGCCTTGTCCGGGTCCCTAGAGGGCCTCTCCGGTTAGCGCTGAGCATCACCTTGTGCCTTTCCAGGGCCATTACCACGGCAACCAGAGCTGATACCCAGGCTTCCCTCTTGCAGTAGCACCGTTGGATGCTTCCTGCACCACCCAGCACTTCCTCCGGCTTGGGCCCGCCAGTTCCTGCAGTCACACAACTTTCAGGTTTGAGCTGACCTTCAGACACTGGAGCAGGTTCAAGGAAAGGATGTGCCTTTGGGACATCTGAGAAGTGAAAGGGGACACCCCAAGAAGGCACAGCAACCTCCTGCTCGCTGGATGGCAGGAGGGGCTGGGGGAGCCCCTAGGGCGGGTGACACACATGGTCCTCAAACCCATCCAGAACAATCAGTGGCCAGAACGGCTGATGGAGACACAGCTCATGGAGGGTGACTGCAGGACATGGCTCACCACATGCTCCAAATCTCTGGACTCACTAAGACCAGTATGGGAGGGACAGGAGGAGGTGGCCAGGGGCCAGAGCCTCCCACCCAGTCTCTAGGCCTGCAGGAAACCTCCCCCACCACTCTGTCCCTCAGGTGACTCTCACCTAAGCCCAGGGGAGGGTGTGCCAGTCTGGTCCCTCACATATTGGTCAGTCCGTGAGCCAAGTGCATCGGGACCACCTGGAGGCCCATCAGCCCACACTGTCCACCCAGGCCGCCTGGCCAGGGCCCACAGATCCACACTGCTGTTCCCAGGGGCAGGACCACACTCACGACCTCAGGGCTTAGAGGGCCAGAAGTGTGTGTGACCTCTCCCAGGCACAGATGGGGGCCCAGAACACAGCACAGAAACACCTGGGGTGCAGAGGGGTACGGAATGAGCGCTGGAAGGAGGGCAACGAAAGGCCCGTGACAACAGGGGCACTGAAGGCGGGCTCGGGGCAGGGCTGGAGGGCGTCATCTCAGGTCTGGGTGAGCGGCCAGCTTCCCCAGTCCCTCGTTTCCAAGGCCTGCCCCCAGCTCCCTAGGCAGGATGGGGAGTCCCCCACCAAACCCTTAGCAACAGGCTGCCTCCTTCCTGGGCTCCAAAAAGTGGCTTTGGCTCCTGAGGAATCTTCCTCTGCAGAGGCCGCTCTCCACAGGCCTTCAAGCTGAGGCTACAGCTCCCTCTTCTGGGAGCTTCCTCCTGGTCACCCCATCCAGAGCAGGGGGGACGCAAGCGCAGTAGCCGCTCAGAGGGCAGGAGATTTACCCCCATGAGTGCGGGGTGGGTTTCTTCGTGTCTCTACAGATCCCAGCTCAGTCACCTGGATGTAATTATTTCCATTAGGCTGGGTGACTTGGAACCACCAACAGCCTGTCTTCTGGGCTGGGAGCAGCCCCGGCCCTTACATGTGGCGCTCTCGTGTTCTAGGCCTGCCTTGGGCTTTCTCCTGACTCCAAAAGCCCATGCAGAGTTGACTCATGAGATCAGTTCAACTAGAAACTCCCTGAAGGGAATGAATTTTCACCTAAGTGTTAGGTCCTAGGCACTCAACTACAATTAAATGTTGCAAGAGGTCCTTCTAAGAAAAACATGGGACTCTAGCCAGGTCTGATACAAGCAGCAACAGTCTTACTTAGAAATGGATACTCGGAAAAGTATCTAGTTCCTGTCAATACAGAGACCTGCTGCCAGAGACCTGCTGCCACATACCTTGGCCCACCAGACAGGGCTCTGTCTTAAGATACCTACGTGCATCCAGGAGAGGGGCCTGGGAAGGCTGCCCCACAGGACAGGCGGGAGGTGCCAGGCTCGCTAGGTGGGCTCGCTAGGTGGAATCACCGCGGGGAGCCTGGGAGGGATAGCCTGATCTCTTCCGCCTACCTGTAAAGTTACCATACACCAAGGGAAAAGGGGCTGGAGGCCTGCAGCCCCAGGCACAGTCAGCATGGCAGGAGGAGGGTTAACCAATTGGATGGTTACTTTGTAACTATACAGTTGGGGACAACTTGAATTCTTTCCCCAAGAAAATGGACCCTTGAAGGCTCCTCCCGCTCCTCCAGTACCAGCCCCCACCCCCCACCCCGCAGATCCCAGTGGGGAGTGGGGGGAGGGAAGGCTTTTCTGTTTATTAGAACCGAAACCTGATTTTTTTAAAAAAACAAAACAACTACCTAGTCCCAGTAAGAATGGCCATCATTAATAAAACAAACAACAACAGATGCTGGCCAGGATGCAGAGAAAAAGGAATGCTTCTACACTGCTGGTGGGAATGCAAACTAGTGCAACCTCTTTGGAAGACAGAATGCCAACTTCTGAAAGAACTAGAAATTGACCTTCCATATGACCCAGCAATTCCCCTATTGGGAATATACCCAGAGGAACTCAAATCATGCTACAAAAAAGATACCTGCAGATGTATGTTTGTGGCAGCTCTATTCACAATAGCTAAAACATGGAACCAACCATGCTGCCCGTGGAAGCTGGACTGGATTAAGAAAATGTGGTACATATGCACAATGGAATATTATGCAGCCATAAAGAAGGACAAATATACGGACTTTGCAGCAACTTGGATGGATTTAGAATCAATCTACTCAGTGATCTATATCACAGAAACAAAGAACGGAGTACCATATGTTCTCACTCATAAGTGAACCTTTAACAATTTTCATAATACTATAAGAAAGGGATTGGCAGTAGTGAGGATGTCAGAGAGAGGGGGTGGGAGTGGTGGTTGAGGGAAACTGCTAGGGGAGGGAGGGGCACACTTCATCAACAAAGGTACCTGCATAATCAATGTTTGTATACCTAACCCTGAATTGTACCCCACATCTTTATAATTAAAAAAAAAAATCAGGCCAGTCGCAGTGGCTCATGCCCGTCATCCCAGTACTTTGGGAGGCTGAGGTGAGAGGATTGCCTAAGCCCAGGGGTTTAAGACCAGCCTAAGTAACTTGGCGAAACCTTGTTTCTACAATAAATCAGAAAATTAGCCAGGCGTGGTGGCACAAGTCTGCAGTTCCAGCTACTTGAAAGGCTGAAGTGGAACGATCACCTGAGCCCAGCAGGTAAAAAACAAAACAAAAATAAAATAAATAAAAAACAAAACTCCAAACTGGCTATTCACCAAAAGGTGTGCTCATGTGGTCTCCTGTAAACGGGAGGAGCCAGCCACAACTGGGTTCAGGTGTGAAGACCGCCGGCTCCGGGCATCCACGCCCCGGGGGAGCAGGCCCAGTTTGGGGGCGGGGGTGGGGGATTGGGGGGTGCTGACTCTCCAGAAGCCACTTCTGGTCTTGGCTGGACCCCAG
>NW_007257440.1:288164-293703 GCF_000164805.1 Carlito syrichta
CAGGGCGGGGACGCAGACAGAGGGACCTCCGCAGCCGAGCGTGGCGGGTACCCATGGGGGTGGGTGATGCCGCGGAGGGCGGGCACGGGACGAGAGGTGACAGCGAGGGGTGGCTGCCCCCCAGGAAAGGTAGTGACAGTAGGGATTCCCACGGGGGCGTCCACGAGGGGGTGGGGCTGCGGGCGGCACCATGGGAGGAAGGGAGAAAAGGCGATATGGCAGCGAGGGGGTGGAGGAGGGTGGGCGCCCACTGAGGAGGGGGGTAAGGCCAGAGGGCAACTGGGAGGTGGCAGCAGGGCGGACACAGAGGGAAGTAAGGGCAGAGGGAGAATGCCAGCCCACCTAGGAAAGCAGATGCCGGCAGTCTGGGTGCAAACCCTCCAGGGGTCCCTGACCTCTGGTGCCCCATGACTCAGCCCCACAGTGGCTCCAGCCAGCACCAAAAGCAACACCAATTTCTCCTGACAGGGGCTGAAGGGTCTTTGCTCTTTGATACAGATCCACATGTTGCAGATCCACATGTTAAGATAAAAGGCTGGTGGCACAGGTACCCAAAACAGAAATTTCAAAAGCCAATGAACTGAAGTAGAAGGAAGACCCTGTTCTTGCTCCGAAATGCAGTGTCTATTTACAAATTCGGTGGCAACCCTGCCCGAACCAGAATGTGCGGCTGGTCAGGGCAAATGCCAGCTATTCCACCCATGCAGTGATGGGCAAGTCCCGCCCCCATAGAGAGAGCAGTAATTGCCAGGGAGATTTCTCCCTGGAAACAGCCTGTCAAACACTCCTGCAGGGTTGGGGCGAGTCCCTTCATGTGCACAATAAAAGTCACAAACACACTCTTCAGCAAGACATGTGGTTTTCTCACTATGTGTAGGTGTACCCAGGATGCATCCACAATGTCAAACAAGCATCTTAGTCCTGCTTAGGTTTTTCGGTGATAAACTGCAGGTCACTTCAACCGCCTATTACTGAATTCCTACTAGAGCAAGCTCTAAGTGACTGCCCTCAGGTAGGAGTTCACCCCAGGAAGACCAGGACACCACTTCATGCGCAGAAATGGGGCTGAATCAATACCAGGACATCCAGACACCAGATCCCCAAATCCCATTAAAAGAGGCTTCTTTGTGAACTGTCTTTTGGTGTTTGTTAAAAAGCAGCTTCCGGAAGGCTGAGGCGGAAGGATCGCCGGAGCCCAGCAGGTCGAGGCTGCGGTGGCCGGGAGCGGCCACTGCACTCCAGTCTGGGCGACAGAGTGAGACTCCAACTCAAAAAAAAAAAAAAAAAAAAGCAGCTTCCTTTCTTTTAGGTTAAAAAAAACACCCGTGCAAACTGCCAATCAGTCCCCACACTCCACGCTGGGATGGGGTCAGACAAACTGGGTTACTGGTCTTCACACTCCATGGATCCCACACCAGGGTCAGGCAGCAGGGGCCCCACTTACGCAGGACCCCAGATCTGGACAAGTGGGAAGTGGAAGCAAAATCGGTTTGAATCACACAAGCAAGGGTTACCCCTAAAACATACACTATCCCCTCTGAACTGGCCCACTAATAGGAAATTAGAGGTTGAGCTCAGACCTAAACTAGAAAAACACCTTCAAAAGGCCCATTTGCAGAAAACAGTAGCTCAAAAAGCAATTAAATGATGCACTTTTAGAACTGCATAGAGGCCAGGTGCGGTGACTCATACGTGTAATCCCAGCACTTTACGAGACTGAGTGAGGCAGGAGGGTTGCTTGAGCCCTGGAGTTCAAGACCAGCCTGGGAAACAGAGCGAGACCCTCCCATCTCTACAAAAAAATCAAAAAAAATTAGCAAGGTGTGGTGTTACACACCTGTACTTCCAGCTATTTGAGAGGCTGAGGCAGGAGGATCGCCTGAATCCAGGAGGTCGAGGATGTGGTGAGCCATCATTGTGCCACTGCACTCCAGCCTGGGCAACAGAGTGAAATCCCAACTCAAAAGAAAAGTTGCACGGAAGTAGTACCAAACCAAAATGGGCAACACTATTCCATGTTTGGGCATCAAACTGCCTTCACGACACTATTTACCTATCTAGCAGCAACTAATAACCTGCCAGTAACTGTAACGTCATCACCATCGATCAGAAAAGTTCACTCCCTGGCCTAACTGTTGAAAAATAGAGGAAAACAGATTGCATGTGGATCTCTGTGAGACCCGGGTCAAAGCAGTCTTCAACGGAAGGGTCCCTGGAGATCAGGGGACAGGGCCTTCAAAACCACAACTGCCACCTCAGCTCAAGAGAGGAAAGGGCCACCCTCTGCCCTCCCTGAGCAGCCCATAGGAAGAAAGCAGAGCCCTTCTGACACCACTTTCTGCCCGACATGTGAATATAGTCTTTCCCATTTAACATATTTCAAATAAAGACATCTGTTCATAACACTATTAGGAAACTTGTAAAAAAAAAAAAAAAAAAAACAGACAAAACAAAACCTTGATTTCTTTTCTTTTTTTTTTTTTTTTGAGTTGGAGTCTCACTTTGTCACCCAGACTGGAGTGCAGTGGCCGGGAGTGCAGTGGCCGCTCCCGGCCACCGCAGCCTCGACCTGCTGGGCTCCGGCGATCCTTCCGCCTCAGCCTTCCGAGTAGCCGGAATTACAGGCGCATGCTACCACGCCCGGCTGATTTTTTGATTTATTGTAGAGATGAGATCTCGCCTGCCCAGGTGGGTCTCAAACCCGCGGGCTCAGGCAATCCAGTCACCTCAGCCTCCCAAAGGCGCGGGATTACAGGCTGAACCACCGAGCCTGGCTGATTTCTTAAACTTTAAAGTGCCACATAAATGACAGTCTGCAAATGAAATAACTCTCCTATTTTTTTAAGTAAATATGTAAATATCAAGAAAGGAAACATTCCAGATATATTCTTCAGTGTGGAGAAACACTCTAAAAATCTCTGGTACTGGAAAGCCACCGACCAGGACTAAACGGTGCTAAATCCAAGAGCTGTACTTTGGGAAATGTGGAGAGAACTCTGCTGAAATCAAAGGTGGGAAGTGGAAGCAAAATCGCTTTGGATTACATAAGAGTTACCTCTAAAACACACACTATCCCCTCCAAACTAGCCTCCTAATAGGAAAATGCCCCCCATCACTGGTCACTGGAAAGCTTCAGAGTAAAAACGCCATCCCTCCCCACAGGGGTAGGTGTGGAAAAGAAGTGGGGAGTCAGTGCTCACCTGGGAAGTCAAGGCCATGTCCAGGGGGATGGCTGTCGAGTGCCCACCCGGGGCATCAAGGCCAAGGCAGGGAAGTCAAGGCCACATTCAGGGGGGTGTCCAGCTAGTGCCCACCCGGAGAGTCAAGGCCACAGCTGGAGGCGGCCAGCAAGTGCCCACCCAGGGAGTCAAGGCCACATCCATGGGGAACAGCCAGTGAGTGCCCATGCAGGGAGTCAAGGCCATGTTCATGGGGACAGCAAATGCCAACCCAGAGAGTCAAGGCCATGTCCGGGGGGTGGCCAGCAAGTATCCATCTGGGTAGTTAAGGCCATGTCCAGAGGACCAATAAGTGCCCACCTGGGGAGTTAAGGCCACATACAAGGGGTGGCCAGAGAGTGCCTACCTGGGGAGTCAAGGCCACATCCAGGGGGTGGCCAGTGGGTGCCCACCTGGGGAGTCAAGGCCATGTCCAGGGGGATGGCTGGCAAGTTGCCCACCTGGAGAGTCAAGGTCACATCCAGGAGGATGGCTTGCAAGTGCCCACCCGGGGAGTCAAAGCCATGTCTGGGGAGTCAAGGTTGTGTCCAGGGGGACGGCTGGCAAGTGCCCACCTAGGGAGTCAAGGCCACATCCAGGAGAATGGCCTGCAAGTACCCACCCAGGGAGTCATGGTCACATCTGGGGGGACAGCCAGCGAGTGCCCACCTGAGGAGTCAAGGCCATGTCCGGGGGGACAGCCTTCGAGTGCCTACCCGGGGATTCCAAGTCACATTTCAGGGGGGGTTGGCCGGTGAGTGCCCACCTGGAGAGTCAAGGCCATGTCCAGGGAATAGCTGGCAAATGCCCACCCTGTGGAGTCAAGGCCACGTCCAGGGAGATGGTCGGCAAGTGCCCACCTGGGGAGTCAAGGCTATATCCAGCAGGGCAGCTGGCAAGTACCTGGGAAGTCAAGACCACATCCAGGAGGCAGTCAGCGAGTACCCACCCAGGAAGTCAAGGCCATGACTAGGGTGTGACCAGTGAGTGCCCACCTGGGGAGTCAAGGCCACGTCTGGGGGGGGGTGACCAGCAAGTACTCACCCGGGGAGTCAAGGCCACATTCAGGGGGACAGTCAGCAAGTGCCCACACAGGGAGTCAGGGCCTCATTCAAGGGGTCGGCAGGTGACTGGCCACCAGGGAGTCAAGGCCACGTCCAGAGGGGTATGGGAAAGTGCCCACCTGAGGAGTCAAGGCCAAGCCCAGGGCAGCCAGCAAGTGCCCACCTGGAGAGTCAAGGCCATGTCCAGGTGGACTGCTAGCAGGTGCCCGCTCAGGGATGCAAGGCCTTGTCTGGAGGAGTACTGGCAAGTGCCTATCCACTGGCCATGTTGCCTCCTGTCGCCACTTACTCGTCGCCGTCGGGACAAACGCCGGTGGCCTCGTCGTACTTGGAGCAGTACACATCTGGGCTGTAGTTGAAAGTGCCATCGCGCCTGCGGAGGGGTCTGCGGCGACGCTGATTTAGGAAATGCCAATGGAAACAGGTAAATGGCCTGTGCTGGGCGCACTTGTGCTGCAAAAACAGGGTGCACTGCTCTGTCCTAAACTCCTTTAGATACCTAAAAAAACAAACAGCGTTGGGGTCGCCTCTGCAGCAGCCGCTGCCATCAGGCTGCCTGGGGGCTTGGGGCAGGACCCCCCGGCCAGGGTACCCAGACCCCAGGCGCAACCCTCACTTCAATTCCAGAGGGACCCCAGGCACGACGCCCTGACACGAGGTGCAACCACCGGTACAGTCTCAGAGCCCAGGCCCTGAACCCAAGCCCAAGACCAGGGACCACCCCAGGGCCAGTGCTCTGACCTCAGGCGGCAGCAGCCCGCGTCCAGATGGTCAGCGGTGACCCCACCCTGAGCCCAGGTGGGAATCCCTAACCCCGAGTCCAGGTGTGAACACCTGACCCTGAGCCCAGGCGCAGACCCCTGACCCCAATCTCAGGCACTGTTCCCCGACCCCCACTAGCATAGACCCGGTAGCCCAAGCGCCTCCCCAGACCCCGGGCCAGTGCTCGACCTCAGGCGGCGGCAGCCCCAGTCCAGATGGTCAGTCATGAGCCCACCCGGAGCCCAGGCGGACCCCTAGCCCTAGCCCCAGGCACTGGCACCAGATGCCCACCAGTGTAGACCCCAGAACCCAAGCGCAACCTCAGACCCTAGGACCCGTGCTTCGACCTCAGGCGGCGGCAGCCCGAGTCCAGATGGTCCGAGCCGCCCAGAGCCCAGGAGAGGTCCCTGGATCCCAACCCCAGGCGCTGTTCCCCGACCCCGACCAGAAGCACGTGGACCCCCAAGCCCAAGCGCCACCCCAGACCCAGGCGCC
>NW_007257440.1:294801-312422 GCF_000164805.1 Carlito syrichta
TCTAAAGGCAGGCTGTGGCGATGGCCGCCCGGGACGTGCCGGTCTTCCGAGTTGCGCCTTTAAATGAATGAATGAAAACACACGGATGACACCCCGGCAGAGCTGTTCCTTGAGAAAACGAATGCAAGAGACTGGAAGTCAAGGGAAGACACACACGCCGGTGTGTGTTGGGGGGAAGGGGCGGGGCCGGGGCCTGACCTTTGTAAAAACAATTTGTTCCTTTTCTAGGAACACTGAGCTAAAAACATCAGATTCAAAGATTTGTGTATAAAGGTATCACGCTACTTAGCAAAACTCGAGACAGCCTAACAGCCCAGTAGTTGGGAAATGGTAAAATTCTGAGTGCTATGCGTGATTTGATAATTACAGAGCTTCCTAAGGCATTTTAGTGATCTGAAAAATGCTTCCTTTTACGGTAAAAGCAAGGCACAACACTCCCATGTATTCGTTCCAAGTATGTATGTTACTTTTTGAAATATAATAATACTGTAAAATAACAAAAGTTCTCACTCACTGGTAGAATGACTTCATACATTCACATTTTCTAAAATTATCAGCTCTACGAGTACTGCATTAAAATCTTAAAATTAAAATGTTAAAGTCAAGAACATGATATTTTCAAAGTAGAACAAACTGGAAAATAAAGCAGGGCAGGACAGGGCCCATGAATTTTTCAGGAGAGGAATAAGCAGAACTTGCTGACTGACTGCCAGCACTAGAAATGAGAAAGCCATCTAGGAAACCCCCGCGTCTCCAGCTCAGAGGCGAAGAAACCGGTGGGGGAGACGAATTCCATTGTGGAGTTTGGTGGAGATGTCTAGGGAGCCTTTTAGAGCCCAAGAAAGGACGCTGGGGGCCCAGGGTAGGGAGATGCGGAATCTTGACTGGAGAGGTACAGTGAAGACAGCCCTCAGCTCCTCCTCACACAGGTGGCATCTTCCCAGAAGACGTCAGAGAGAACTGATGTAATCTAAGAGAGAAAGTGTCACTTTTCATACTTTTGAAGAAATGTTCTTTAAAGGCAGGGGTAGTTCTAAACATATAAAGTAATGCCAGGGTTTTCATTGTGAATTTAGTAGTATTCCACCTTTCCTGGGGGAAAAAACGCACAGTTCTGCTAGGACCTTCCAAGATTGTTCATCGGCTTAGAAGTGACCATTTACCTTACTTCTTCCTTGAAATAATTTCTTTTCCTTAAAAAAAACCAATTTCCTCCTCTTTCTGCCTAACAACTGCTCGTCTCAGTATCACTGCAACTGCTTCTTTTGCTCTACCATGCTCGTGATGTTCTCTCCCACTCAAATGCTCACTAGGTACTTTTTATTTTTTGAGTCAGTCTCACTGTCACCTATGCTGGAGTTTAGTGGCACGCTCACGGCCACTGCAGCCTCAACATGCTAGGCTAGGCGATTCTTCAGCCTCAGCCTTCCAAGTAGCTGGAACCACAGGCGTATACCACCATGCCCGGATAACTGATTTATTGTAGAGACAAGGTCTCCCCAAATTGCCCCAAGCTGGTCTTGAACCTCTAGACTCAGGCAATCCTCTCACTTCTGCCTCCCATATTGTTGGAATTACAGGCGTGAGCCACTGTGCCCAGCTACTGGGCAGTTATTGAGGAGGTCAATGTGCCAAGTCCCTAGGAAAAATAAAAGCCATAGCTGGGTGGGGAGAAACAACAACAAAAACACTACAGAAGCAGCTCAGCAATAAAGAGGCTTAATAAACCATTTACCCATTAATCTGCTCGGCTGCCATTCTTTGTGCACCTTGCAAACTCCAGGTATGCGGAAGGTCTGCCCGCTGTCCCCAGCTAGCCTGGGGTCCTCCCTTTGCTCACAAAGCCAGTCACAGGTGCAAGGTCACCACCAGAACCACCCTCATGGGTAAATGCCCTGGGGTGTCTCATCAAAGACAATGCTACAACCCCACTTGCATATGTGAAAAAGATGTACCGATGTGTGCAGGAGAACAACCCAAAAAAGTAAACAAGCGTCCACAGTGGGTCCCTCCAGGTGTTGGGATTGTTGTTGCTTCTGATTCTTTTTATTTTAGTGTTTAACTTTCCCAGAATAAAACATATATTGCTTTTGTCATATGAAAGTTACTTTTAATTAACAAGTTATTAGTTCCAACTTTTTTTTTTCCTATAAGAGCTAGTGAGAGTAAATGTCAGGGTTTGAGTTCAAATGACTGCTCAAACCAAATGGTCCCGAACCAAACAGGTCACAACCTTGCCAGGCCCAAAAGGAGACATCTGAGTTCTTGGCTCCTGATGGGATGACGTAACCTGAGCTAAGCTTAGGTCACTCATTGCAAACCTTGGTCTCATCACCATTTTTTTTGGAGTTGGAGTCTCATTCTGTCACGGAGACTGGAGTGCAGTGGCACGCTCATGGTCACCACAGCTTCGACCTGCTGGGCTCCAGCGATCCTTCCTCCTCAGCCTTCCAAGTAGCTGGAACTATAGACACACACTACCATGCCCGGCTAATTTTTTGATTTATTGTAGAGTCGAGGTCTTGTCATGTTGCCCAGGCTGGTCTCTAACCCCTGGTCTTAGGCAATCCTCTCCCCTCGGCCTCCCAAAGTGCTGAGATTACAGGCTTGAGCCACCGCACCCAGTCTTTGTTTTTCAGAGACAGGGTCTCTGTTGGCCAAGCTGGAGTGCAGAGGTACAATTATAGCTCACTGCAACCTCCAACTTCTGGGCTCAAGCCATCCTCCTGCCTCAGCCTTCCTGGTATGCACAAGCATGTCATGATAAATTTTTTTTTTTAGAGAAAGGGGTCTGGCAATATTGCCCAGACTTATCTCAAACTCCTGGTCTCAAGCGATTCTTCCACCTTGGCCGCCAAAGTGCCGGGATCACAGGCAAGAGCCACTGCAACTGGCATCTCCGTTCTTCAAATAAATGAATATACCCATATCCATCCCACTTCTCTCACAAATATAATTTATCAAGGTGTGCCAGACACCTGGAGCACTTTTGCACAGGAGCCTGGTGAGAAGCCAGTGTACTGCCACACAGCCAGTATCTGCGTGAGAACCCCCCCCAATTAACTTCAGTACCACAAGCATGCTGAGATAAAGCCTTCCACAGAAGCTTAAGTAAACAAAAGCTTTCTTTTATGCATCTTGTATTTTATTCAGAATAAAGCAGATTTTTCCTAAGCAGTAGTTGAAAAAAAATATCATTTAGGTAACCCAAAACAGCACCCATAATTAGTGAAAAGTAATATTCATCAGCTGAATTCTACTCAGAATTCAAAATGCAAAAAAGCCGAGCAAGGTCTTTGTTTCTGGTACCATTTGGTAATGTCTTCCACAATTTACATTCAAGTTCCTTTTCTGAGATCCCACTCTGGAAAAAAAAAAACTAAAAGGCAGATGTTGGCCTACTAAACTACTCTTTTCTTAAAAAGTTAAATGCCAGAAAAGGGAATTGTCTTCGTTCCACATTACAAAATTAAATTTTATTTTCAATTCGCGAGCGTGTGAAAATCGACAGATGCCATTTACACCGACCACAGCACATCACCAAGTTTAACACGGTTGCCAGTAACTCCCAGGAAGGCGATGACCCGCAAAACTGACACTGGATGCCAAGTGTCGCCAGCATCGCTTTGGAAGCATGACTGGGTTCTTCGAAGACCTCACACATCCAACCTCGCGCGGCGCTTTAACTAAAACCTCTAGGGCTCGGGCAGTGGACGGAATCCCCAGGCACAGGCGACAGTCGGGGCGCAGGCTCCGGGCGGCCGGGGTCCCGCCCCGCCTCCGGCGAATCCGCGCGGTCTGGGCCCCCGCCGCGCAGGCCTCGGCGACGCCGGGACGGAAACGGCCCCTCGCGACACCGCCGCGGGGGCGGCCGTCCGCTCCCTCCTACGTCCTCGTGCCGTGGGCGGCGGGAGGGGCGGGCTCCTCGGGTCCCTCTCCGTCCAGCACCCCCGCCAGCCACCGGTCCGCGGCGCCCTCGTCCCGCAGATAAAGCCAGAGGACCAGGGCTGAGAGGGACAGGCTGAGCGGCAGTACTTTCCACCAGGGCTGCTGCTGCCCCTTCCCCAGGGAGTGCTCCACCGTCCAGCGGGCCGGGTGGGCCTCGCTGGAGGAGAACCGAAGGGGGCGGTTCGGGTCGTCCTCCTCCTCCTCCTGACCCTCGGCCTCCGGCTGCGCCCGAGCCCGGCCTCCGGGCGGCGGGTGCAGGCTCCGGGAAGCCCAGCCCACGAGCCTCAGCGCCCGGGCGGCCCTGGAAGAGAGAAAGCCGTGAGCGCACAGCTCGCCCGCCACCCAGCGCCCGCCCGCGCCCGAGACCTCGCGGAGCTCACCGGGCCGCCGAGGCACACAAGACACGGTTCATCGCGACCTGGGCTCCGCGCGGACGCCGCGGCGCACGGCGCTCGCGTCACTTCCGGAGCGGGAGGCCGGAAGCCGGGGCCATACCCGGCCTCCGCTCACGACTACAAAACGTGGGCCCGCTTGCGCGACGGAAGTGACGCACTGCAGCCGGCGGGCTCTTCCGCCGCCGTGCCCGGCCCCCGGGGCGCGAGGGCCTGCCGGGAAGGGCGTTTCTCCGTCCTGTCCGGAGTGGACCCCGCCGACCGGCCTCCCCACCGCCCGGCCCGCTCTCCCCAGGCCCGACCGCCACCGCCGGCCTGGTTTTCGGCCTGGGACGGTTAGGGCTCGTGGTCTTGCAAGTCGTGTCCTCCGGGAGTCCAGGCCTACTCGGCCGCGGCCCGCAAGGGCTTCCCTGGGAACTGCCGGCTAATGGCCCCAGGGCCCCCGGCCTGGCCGGCGCTCTCCGTGGAGGGGTGTGGAATTACACATGTGTGCGTGCGTGAATGTATTAGTGTGTATGTGTGTGTCAGTATGTGTGTAATGTGTGAGTGATAGTGTATGAGTGTATGTATGTGAGTGTGCGTGCTTGTGTGAAAGTGGTGTGTGTGTATGTATGTATGCACGTGAGTGTGTGGCCGTCCTGCCCGAGGAGCTGTGACAAGAGACAGTCCAACTTCGACATCAGCTGTACAAACACTGCCTTGCACGTCCTTACGCTGAATAAACCACAATGTGTCGTGGGAAATAGAGTCCAGGTGCCACTGGACCGGCAGCCCCACAGTGGCTGATGTGCTGAATTAGGGCTTTATGTCTTTAGAGGCAGGACCTGGCTCTGTAGCCCAGGTGGCGGGACTGCAGTGGTGCAGTTGTGGCCCACTGCAGCCTCCAACTCCTGGGCTCAAGCAATTCTCTCACTCCAGCTTACCGAATGGCTGGGACCACAGGCGCACACCTCATGCCTGGCTAATTTATTTTGATTTAGAAAATAACATATCATTTCTTTTTTTTTTTTTTGAGTTGGAGTCTCACTCTATCGCCCAGACTGGAGTGAAGTGGCCGCTCCCAGCCACCGCAGCCTCGACCTGCTGGCTCCGGGGATCCTTCCGCCTCAGCCTTCCAAGTAGCCGGAATTACAGGCATGTGCTACTACACCCGGCTGATTTTTTGATTTATTGTAGAGATGAGGTCTCGCTGCCCAGGCGGGTCTCGAACCCGTGGGCTCAGGCATTCCTCTCACCTCAGCCTCCCAAAGGCGCGGGATTACAGGCTGAGCCACCGAGCCCGGCAACATGTCATTTCTAATGCCCAGTGTCTTGGAGAGGAGCTCACACCCATGCCAACCGCAAGATAACTTGGAAGCCTGGACACTCCAGCTTCCCCTGTCCCTCCCCTCAGGATGTCCCCGGGTGACCCTGACTCTGCCCAGGTCTTGTAGGTTGTCTGCCTCCTAGGGTGCATGCTGCTCACTAGGCCCATCCCCTGTTGATGGGGAGGTGACTGGGTCCTTGGCCCGTCTGCTGCTTGGTATGTGGCTGGGTGGTCCTCCTGAGCTAGAATCTGCTTTGGGACTGCCACAGAGGGGACTGATGACAAGATCAGACCCTGAGTCCTGGTGACCTCCAGCGTGCCCACCTTCTTAAGGTCACCCTCTCTGCCTCTGGCACACCTGCTCCTGCGCCTGCCTCCTGGTGGGAGAAGCAGCAGGCCTGGGACCAGCTCTGTGCCTCGGAGCCTGCGGCCCCAGACAGGGACAGCAGCTGGAGGGGTTCCCAGCTCAGCAACACCTGGGCGTCCTCCCCGCCCCTGGCCCAGCCCAGGACCACATTAGGAGCTGTTGTGTCAACACAGGCACCTGTTTGCCCGGTTGTCCTCGCTGGGCCCTGCCCCAACTGTTCCACCCCGGAACCCCACCCTGAATCGCTGCCCAACCAGCCCCCTGCAGGCCCTGGGAGCACTCACTGTGTGTGGGAGGAGGGTGCTCGAAGCATGGCTGGGAAGGCTAGGTCAGAATCATCCCGATGTGCAGCCCGGGAGGCTTCCCAGGGAAGGTGGAGACCGAGGGGCCGTTAGGGAAGGCTGCCGGCAGTTTCCTGGCGGAGGCTGGTGCAGGTCCTAGGTGGGATGCTTTAGGGTAGCTGGGCACAAGCTGCCGCAGGCCAGCAGTGTGGGGGCTAAAACTGCAGCCTGGGACAGGCGGCCTCTGGGGGCCATGAGCCACCTCAGTCTTGATGACAGCCTTGGGTCAGGGACAGAACTGAGACAGGGATGCCTTAACCCCTTGCTGCCAGCTTCTTCAGCGGTTAAGTGGACATCCCTCTCACTCAGGCCGCTGGGAGGACCAGGAGGTGCTGTACTGGTTGAAGTGTCCCCTCGGGACTTAAGAATGTGACCTTATTTGCAGATAGGGTCTTCACAGATGTCATCAGTTAAGACGAGGTCCTCCTGGATTAGGGTGGGCCCTAAGTCCAAGGACTGGTGTCCTTGTCAGAGGGGAGACACACAGAGAGGGGGAGAAGATCATGTGACAAGGAGGACCTTGGAGCAACGTGTCTACCGCCAAGGACCACTGGGGACTGGGGCAGCCTGGGAGAGAGAAGGAGCCTGGGACAGACCCTCCCCAGCGCCATCAGAGGGGGCACAGCCCTGAGGACACCTCGACCTTGGACTTCAGGCCTCCAGAACTGGGAGGAAATAAATGTTGTTTGAGGTCCCCCCATTTGTGGTGCTTTGTCACAGCAGCCTTAGGGGATTAGTCACGTGCCCATCATAGAATCTCCCTACTTCCTGAGTCTCCCCACTTCCTGACAGCACCCACCCAGGCAAGTCCCACCTCCTAAATCTCCTCAGACCACCAACAACTGCCGAATCTGGGAAGTCCTTCTTGCACCCTCCCATGGAGACATGTCATGGCTCCCACGGCGAGTGTCTGTTTCCCGTGGCCTCTGGCTGTTGGGCAGTGATGTCTCCGAATGCTACGTGTTTATTTGACCCTCTGATGACATGACTTGGACCCTGAGTGGGAAGAGTCACTGTTGGATGTGCCAGGGTCCCTGTGTTTCGGGTGGGGCCCTCCCTGGCTCCAATGGCCCATGTGGAGCCGCCCTGGCCCTGCCAGTAAAGGCGCTGTGTCCTCTACCTCCCCCCGAGACGTAAACCAGTACCTTCACCTTCACGATCTCAGAGTACACACAGGCACGTCATGGGAGGCCCTGTGGCCTCTGATGGGGAGGTAGAGGCTGCAGGCGTGCGAGCTCACTAGCTGGGTGGTTTATCAGGGCGCCCCTTGAGAGCTGGCATATTGGAGCTATTGATTTTCCCCCAAGAAGATCGATACAGGTACATGGTGACCAGCAGGCCTGCACCTTCCGAATCACAGGGCCTGAGACCTGCCGACGGGGAGGGGATTGGCAGGGGCTGTGAGCAAAAAGCTCCACCCTAACCCTAACCGCCTCCTGCCTGAGGGGCCCTGCAGTGCCCAGGCCTCGGCTCAGCATCTCACATCTCCCCGGCCCTTCAGGGCGGAACCCAGTAGCCCAAGTGCCCTCCTGGGTCCTCTGCTGGGTTCCCTTGCAGTCCTCCTGCCTCCACTCCTGCTGGGCCAGCAAGGTGGAGGCCTATGGTGCACAGACCCACCAGAGGCAGCTGGGAGCAGACGCTGGACCTGTAAGTGGACCCAGCCCCAGTCCAGGGACTTGGGGACACCTATGTTGCTCGACCTGGCCCTGGCCACCCACCTACACCGGCAGGACAGAGGCAGGCAATGACTCTGGGAAAGTGTCTCTCCACTGTCCCCAACCCAGCCTCGCCGGAAACTGGAGGCACCACCCCCAGCAGGACTCCCAGGTCTATCTCAGGGCTCAGGAGGGGTGAGGAAGGGGTTC
The DNA here is from genome assembly GCF_000164805.1 of Carlito syrichta. Taxonomy (NCBI): domain Eukaryota; kingdom Metazoa; phylum Chordata; class Mammalia; order Primates; family Tarsiidae; genus Carlito; species Carlito syrichta. The sequence continues at coordinate 303,021 of NW_007257440.1, forward strand.
ATCCATTGACCTCTCCCCCACAGAGCTCCCGGATCCCACCCTTGCCCCTCAGCCTGCCCTGTAGGCCCCATCACTCGGACGGGTGCAGCAACACTTCCTTGGGCTCCTGGCCTCAGGCCTCCCCTGGCTCTGTTAGGCCTCCCCTGGCTCTGTGTCCTGATGCTGGCCTCACACTGCGTGGTAAGCGCCTCTTCACAAACACCTGTCTGCTCCAGTTTGTCCCCACTCTAGAATTTTCCATTCCAGGGTAGGGTTTTCTCTGTGGTCTCTTGTTGGGCTCCAGGACAAGGGTCCTCCTGCTGGCCCCAGTGGGCATTGGCAGGACCCCAGTCCCGCTGACGGGGTGCCCAAGTCAGAGGACGGAGGGAGAAGCCGTGTGTGGGGGTAACACCCAGGGCCCTCAGGGAAGGGCCAAGGAAGGGGTAGCCATTGTGAGCCCTCTTCCTGAGTAAGCAGACCACCTGGCTTGAAGATTTCTTTCCAGTGACAGAGGAACAACTGAGACTCAGGCACTCATGGGTCCTAGGACAGGGGCAAGTCTCTAGCCATGAGCTTCCTGTTGTTCTGAAGCTAGTGACCAGGTGCCCGGCTGAGTGGCTTAAAACAACACACACCCGCCTCTCTTTCTGGAGGTCAGCGGCTGGAACGGGTCTCCGTGGCTGGAATCACAGAGTTCGCAGGCTGCTCAGAGGCTGCGTGAGAAAATCCGCTTCCTTGCATTTCTGGTTTCTAGAAGCTCCCGCATTCCTCGGCCGCCCAGCCCCACCCTTCCTCCAGCTCCAGGGCCAGCAGCATGGCACCTTCCAGCCTCCAGACTCTGAGCCTCCCTCCCCACCCCAGGACTCTGTGATAACCCAAGGCGACCTCCCGTATCAAGGCTGTTAGTCGCCCCTGCAGAATCCCTTGGCCATGTCAGGATCCTGGGGCCAAAGGGACAGACGTCTCGGGGCCACCTTCCAGCTGACCACAGGGTCCGGAACTTTTCCAGACTGTCCCCTCTGCTCCCATGCCTCCCCCATCCTGCGATCGGCCCATCAGCGCCCCCAAACCACCTGCTGCCTGAGGGGTCCTGCAGGGCCCAGGCCCCGGCTCAGCATCTCACGTCTCCCCGGCCTTTAGCTCAAGTGCCCTCCTGGGTCCTCCGCTGGGTTCCCTTGGGGTCCTGCCGCCTCCACTCCTGCTGGGCCAGCAAGGTGGAGGCCTACGGCGCACAGACCCCAGGCTCGGGCCAGTGTGCCCCCCGCTGGCTCCCAGCCCCTTCCATGGACGGGCCCATCCTTGCCATACTGAGCGGCAGGGGGCGCTGTGGCCACAGCCAGGCGCAACCTAGGGGCCCTCACCCTCCCAGGGTGTGGCCCCAGGGTCCTGGGCAGATCAGAGGTCCACATCCAGGGCCCTAGGCCCCACGCTTTCTGGACTGGCCGGGGGCAGGGGCTGTGTTCGGTCGGAGAGAAGGGTCTACCCTCCCAGGGCCTGGGCAGCCACAGGGCTTTGTGACAGCAGGGCTGCTCAGTCCAAGGGGGCTGGAGGGAGCTAATGTGAGACCCCACAGCATGGATGGACTCTCCAGACTCAACATGCTGGAGGCACCTCACCAAGGGCATGGGCTCACCTGGGCACGGGCTCCCCTGGGACATGGCTTCACCTGGACATGGCTTCACTTGGACATGGGCTCACCTGGACACGGGCTCCCCTGGACAAGGGCTCACCTGGGACATGGGCTCACCTGGGACATGGGCTCACCTGGGACATGTGCTCACCTGGGACATGGCTTCACCTGGACGTGGCTTCACTTGGACATGGACTCACCTGGACACGGGCTCACTGGACATGGGCTCATATGGGCGTGGGTTCACCTGGACATGGTCTCAGCTGGACATGGTCTCACCTGGGACACAGGCTCCCCTGGGATGCGGGCTCCCCTGGGATACGGGCTCCCCTGGGATGCAGGCTTCCTTGGGATGTGGGCATCCCTGGAACACAGGCTATCCTGGGACATGGGCTTTCCTGGGTCACGGGCTCTCCTGGGACACGAACTTCCCCAGGACACAGACTAACCTGGGAATGGGCTCCCTGGGCTGGGACTTGGTTCCTGCTTGTGAAGGGCTCCAGAGAGAACCTACTGACAGGCTGTGCCAACGCTGGCCCCTCTCCCCTCCCTGCATTCTCCCCGGGGCCCTCAGGCGATCCGGCCCCTCGCCATGAGACACGGTGTCCCTCCAGGCCCACTCCTGCAGGTGGCCAGCTTGGTACTCGGAGGCTCTTGCTCTTAGGGTGAACTTTCACTTCTTTTTTTTTTTTTTTTGAGTTGGAGTCTCACTCTGTCGCCCAGACTGGAGTGCAGTGGCCGCTCCCGGCCACCGCAGCCTTGACCTGCTGGGCTCCGGCAATCCTTCCGCCTCAGCCTTCCAAGTGACTGGAATTACAGGAGCGCACTACCACGCCTGGCTAATTTTTGATTTATTGTAGAAATGAGGTCTCGCCAAGCTGCACAGGCGGGTCTCAAACCTGCGGGCTCAGGCAATCCACTCACCTCGGCCTCCCAAAGTGCTGGGATTACGGGCTAAGCCACCGAGCCTGGCTAGACTTTCACTTCTTGCCACTTCTCCACAGCCGAGGGTTCTGATGCAGCCCTAGCTACTATGTGGCTGCTGTGACTGCCTGAAGCCCTCGGGCTCTTCTGCCTCTGGGAGCAGCCAGCGGCAGGGCAGGGCAGCCAGGGCTCCAGGAGCAAGGAAGGGCTGGGTGTGTATCCAAACCCCATGTATATGGGAATGTCCCTGGGTGGGAGGGCTGTCATCTCCACCTGCAGGGGTTGGCCCCTGGAGCCCAAGGGAAGAGCCCAGGGCAGGGCAGTGTGATGTCCACGACCTCCTGGCCCTCTGGAAGGTCTCCAGGAGCTGGAGACTTGAGACAGTGAATGTCACAGGGCCCAGCGCCGGGGTGTGCCGGCCGGGTGGGGCTGCTGTGGAGTCCTCGGAGTGGGACCTGCCGGCTGCAGGGGCCCCACTTGCTGGGGGATGGCTCTGGGGAATTCTCCTAGCCAGCACCACTGGGGGCTGCACCAGTGGAGCAGAATGCCCAGCAGGGACCGTGTCTGGTGAATGCCAAGGTCAGTGCCACAGTCCTGTGGGGGGACCTAAACTGGGCTGGACAGTGTCCCCCAAAGACAGGTCCCCTGGAACCTCAGAATGGGACCTTAGTTGGAAACAAGGTCACTGCAGATGCAATGAGTGAAGCTGAAGTCACAGGGGATTCGAGTGGGCCCAAATTCAATGACAGGGTCCTGAGGAGACACGTGGAGAAGGCCATGAGAGACGGAGGCAGATTGGAGCGGCTGTCCACAGGAACGCAGAGGCTGGGAGACAGACCGGAGACCTTCCGCAGAGCTTCTGGAAGGAAGCAGCCCTGGTGACACCTGACGGGGACTTCTGGCTCCAGAACCGTGTGAGAACACATTCTATTGTGCTGAGCCATCTAGGTGTGGCAGCTGGCCACCGCAGCCCAGGAAGTGACTGCAGCGCCCACGCAGGAGGAGTCGAGGTCCTGGTGGGAATGGCAGAGGCCCTCAGGGTGCTTCTGGGGGGGGCGCAGGAAGGACGCCCCCAACCAGGTTCAAGGGGCAGGAAGAGGGGACAGAGTCCTGAGTCCTCCACCACTCCCTCAGGGACGGCTGCAGCCAGAGGAAGGCGGGCAGTGGCAGCCAGGCCCAGGACCAGGCTAGGGAAAGCCTGGGTTTGTGGGGTGATGCCAAGCACGCCTGCGGCCTTGGGCCAGTGCGAGGGAGCGGCCCGGCAAGTCTTCATCACGGCCACAGAGCCTGCAGAGACCAGCACAGCTGCCCGGGAAGGCCCGATGGCCAGAGGGGGCTGGGCAGTGGCTGCAGAGGCCGTCTACGTTCACTCCCCAGGGCCCTGGCTGGTGGTCCTGGGGCCTCCCTCCCGTCCTGTCCCCTGGGTCCTGCAGCCGGGTGGAGGGCCACTTAGCCTGCTGGCGCAGAAGCAGGATATCCTTTAGAGAGCCTACTCCAGAACTCAAAATAGCATGAAATTTAATTTTCTGCCTATTTGACCAGGCTGCTCTGGGCCCCAATCAGCTGTGGAGATAAGGGTCCTAGGTCCCAGGGTGTGAGCCAGCTGTGCCAGTAGCAAACACTCTATGGTCCCTAGGCAGGCCGCGTGCAGGTGAGGCAGGGCGGCATGCTCCCCCCGCAGGGCTCTGGTTGCCGGGTGCTAAAGCAAACGGGCTGTATTTGCCCAGTCTGCGATGACAATGCTGTTGCCAAATATTTGCCAGCCCCAGCGGCTGCAGGGCCCAGCTATAAATGCTTGCGCCCCGTGGAGGCGGGCCTGCCAGAGCTGTGGCTGCGGCCAGGTAGGAGCCAGGGCCTGGGGACAGGCGGGGGGTGCTGCTGGGGCAGCCACATCCCTGGGGGCTTCGGGTCTGTGAGGCCTTCTGCCTAGGTCTCCGCAGAGCCCACCCATTCCCTAGGAGAGACCCCTAGGGCCGGGCAGGACAAATCCATCAAGGCAGGGCATGGGGCCAGGCCTGAGGGAGAAGGACGCCTTCATCCTGGCTCTCCCCAAAGTCCAGTGCTCGGGCTACCAGATACTTCCTACAATAGGGCCCCAGGGCTGTGAGTGAGAACAGGGCCCCAGTGTGGCCAGCTGGGAGGGCAGGAGGTGGAGGCCTCGGGAATACAGAAAGGGCAGGCACCTGCTTGACCTGTCCGAGGGCCGCGGCCGCTCGCCCCTGCTACCCTCCGCTTTCCTCCCCTTCCTTCCTCCCTCTGCTGTGGGTCCTTCCAAGAAAGGCTTGGGCTACATGGCACCAGGGGCACCTGTTAGCCTTGAGTGGAGGACCGGCAGCACTTACCCAGGGGGTGGGGCTCTGGGGCTCAGAACCCACCCGGGCCAGGCCACTGGCTGGGGGGAGAGCCACTGCCGGCCCCGCTGTTGCCTCCCGACCCTCCTGCCAGCCCCCAACCCCAACCCCTGGGGGTGGCAGCCCTGGGAGCCCGCTCCTTCCCTCATTTTCTGCCCTGGAGTCTGGGTGAGGGCCACTCAGATGCCGACTCTCACTCCCCAATGACTGGGGCAGCTGGAAACCCGGGCCTACGGCTGCAGGCTGGACAGGACAGCCCCAGCTCGCTTTTCTGGGGCAGGCAGGGCCCTCAAACCATGCGCCAGGCCCACGAGGGCTCTGGGCCCAGTTGAAGCAGACGCGGGCCCACTGGGTGAGAGTCACGAAGTCCACCGTTTTGCCACCATGGCAACCCCAGCCTGGGACCAGGCTCCGCTCAGCAGGCCCCAGCCTTCACCCAGGCCTGGCAGGCTCCGCCCCCCCCGCCTCTCAGGCAGCCTAAGCCTGGACAGGCCGAGTGCCCTGGGACTCCTCTCCTCACCTCGGGTGTCCCCCAGCCCCAAGTGACCATGACTCCAGTGGTCCATCCATCTCCACCTCCGTGCCTGGATCCCTGACTGCCCCCCAGACAGCAATCACCACTCCTGGCCAGTGACCGGCCACCCGGCCGGGCCCTGGAGGCCTCCACTAAAGGGCTGCCCATCCCCACCACAGCCACCCGCCCACTGTACCACCCTGTCCCTCTCCACACCTCACCCCTGCAGAGCTCAGTATCCCCTGGAGGCCAGGGCTGCAGAGAGGCGAGGGGCCCAGAAAGCCTCTTGGGGTCTGACAGCGGTCACTGGGGGCCCGAGGGCATGGCCGGCCCCAACCACTAACCTGTCCTGTCTCCCTCCCCAGCCAGCGCCCGCTCTCCCGGAGCCCTCAGCAGTGTGGGACAGCGAGGAGATGGCCACTGGAGTGGTCCAGCCCCTGGGTGACTTCCGGCTGCCTCTGGCACCTCGCCATTCCTTTTTGCCCTCAGACCCGGAGCCCCCAGAGACATCCGAAGAGGAGGAAGAGGAGGAGGAGCTGGAGGGTGAGGGGCCAGGGGGCTGGAGCCCCGCTCCCCAGACCTCAGACTGGGCCGAGGCTGCCCCAGAAGCAGGTCCTCAGAGTCCCAGCAGCCCCGAGACGCCACTGCAGCTGCTGCGGTTCTCGGAGCTCATCAGCGGGGACATCCAGCGGTACTTCGGCCGCAAGGACAGGGGTCAGGACCCGGATGCCTGCGATGTCTACGCGGATGGCCATCTGGTCAGTGGCTCCGCCCGCGAGCTCTACTATACCCACCTGGTGCGCCTGGCCCGGGGCGGGCCCCTGGAAGATGAGGAGGCCCCAGAGCCTGGGGGCCCTGAGGGGCAGGTGTGCAGGCCGAGCCTTGACAGGGATGGAGTACAGCCCCTGGGGCCCCTGGCTGAACTGTTCGAATACGGGTTGCGACAGTACCCAGGACCCAGGGTGTCAGCTGGCCGCAGACTGAGGCTGGAGCGGAAGTATGGCCACATCACACCCATGACCCAGAGGAAGCTGCCCCCGTCCTTCTGGAAGGAGCCAGCACCCAGCCCCCTGGGCCTGCTACATCCTGGCATGCCGGATTTCAGCGACCTGCTGGCCAGCTGGTCGGCTGAGTCCTGCCCTGAGCTGCCCAGTGGGGGTGCCCAGACCTCGGAGGAGGCATAGCTGGTCAAGGCCTAGCAGGTGGACTGGGGCCAGGAGTCAGCGGCAACAGTGGGGACCACCCTCCCTAAGACACCAGGCTCTCCCTCCTACCCTCCTGGGAAGAGTTCCACAGTCCCTCCATCCAGGGCGGCACCAGGAAAAACCTGGCAATGGCAGCTGCTCCCTAGCCCAGGGGCTACCACCGCCAGAGGCCACCAGGGCCAAGCATGGGACAGGGGTAGTGGGTGATCGTGAGGGCCCTTGGTAGCAGCAGAGCCTCCCCAGGATGCCAGGTCAGCAGTAAGGGGCAGCCAAGGACAGAGCCCACCCTGGCTGGGTCTCCCACGGCCTGCCCACACAGCAGGACCCCGGAGTGGATGGCCCGGGACGTGTGGTCCTTCCTCTCAGCCCCTGCGGCAGGTGGCCGGGCCAGCAACTGCAGATGAGCCGAGGGCTCCCTTGGAGAGACAGGAAGAGGGGACACGCCGATGGAGTAAGCAAACATAGGTTGTTTACTCCCCAGATTAGTGCTGAGAAGCCGCTTCCTCTGCGGGGGCACCCCGGGTGGGAGGGGCTGGTGGGATGAGCCCGGGAATCCCGAGCCAGGTGTCTGTGTGCCCCTGGGTTCCCCATGTCCTCCTCACATCCCTGGCAGGGGTGGCTCACGCGGGTCTCGGCGGGGGCAGCAGCCCCTTCCACCTTGGGGCCTGTGGGCCTGGCCGGGAAGGAGTGAGGCTCCGGGGCTGAGGAAAGCAACAGGGCCTGAGACCGGAGCAGGACAGGACGAATCCTGGGGTCAGGGGATGGGGCCCCTCGCGTCCTGGTCACTCCCACTGCCTGGGGCCCCTCTACCCCTCTCCAACCCCACAGGCCCCTGGGAGGACAGTGCCTGGCAGGCATCAGGGTACCCTGGCTCTGACAGGGTCAAGGCTGGCATGTTTATTTCTGGGAAAGGGGTCGGGGTGTGCGCTGCCGTGTGGGCTCCCAGCCGTGGGACTTCTCTGGGACTCTTCCTGGCCTCCGTGGGGCCACCAGGTTCACAAAGACTGCCTTCCACTGCAGCCACCTGCCAGAGACATAACACATGGCCCTGGGACCCTGGCCCCCTGCCTGTGGCCGTTGGGCCCCCAGCCCTGAACCCACTGCCCACCTCACAGCCTGGTACACGCCCCAGCGATTCACAGGCACCATGTTGCCGGGGTCTGTGTCCTTGATGAAGCACCGTGGCCTTTCCAGGGATGTGCATGCCTTCCTGCGGCCCAGCGCCAGCGCCCGCGCCCATGGGGTCTCCTCGTGTCCCAGGTGCAGTGTGTTCTCCCACAGGGTTGCCGTCTCCTGCGTGCGCTGCAGGATTGGGTGCGTGACCCAGGAGCCATGGGGGCAGTGGATGGCCCAGACATGTGGGAACCAGACCCCAGTGGAGGACAGCTAACGGGGCTCATCTCTCGCAGCGCAAGCCGGATGGGGGCCCTTGTCTTTGAGGAAATGCAGCTGTGCACCACACATGCAATCACAGGCAACAGTCGCTGGTGGCCCACTGTGGGCACGGGAGCCCACAGAGCCCAGGGACTTCGAGGGGCAGTGGGCAGGGGATGAGTGGCACCAGCCCAAGGGCCTCCCTCACCAGTTTGGCTTCTGTATTAAACTTGAGGTTCTGGATGGTCCTGTGGGCCTGCATGCTGCTCTCCAGTTTCATGATTTGGTTCTGAAACTAAACACGACCCCCGTGTGGAAGCATGGACAGGCCCGCCTGCTGGTGTCCTGCTGTCCCCAAGGCCCCCAAACTGCAGAGTTCCAGGAGCTTGGGCTCCAGTCGCCCACTGACATGCGTGTCCTCGACCCCTTGTGGGGCCTGGGCAGAAGCTTAGTTGATGACAAGGTGGCCGGAGATGGCCCCAAAGGGCAGATCCACTGGGCGGATGGGCCAGTAGCCAGCGCTTGGGTCTATCCTGCCATCACCCCTGCTGATGCCCCAGTGCGGGGACTCCAGACAGATGCCCCATTTGTTACTCCCAGGGGCTGAGCCATCCAGGGGAACAGCTGGAAAATGCCCCCTGCGGCCTCCCCTGGGGCAGGGGGCCTGCCAGGACCCCTCAGCACAGCTGCTCCTCTGAACCAGAGGCCCCCTGCTGGGTGTGGACGGCACGGGTGGCCCCGGTCCCAAGCTACCGTGGCCAGCTTGCCCTGGACTTCAGCGATCTTCCGCCCAGGCTGGTCCTCCTTGAGCAGCTGCACGGTTGACAGCAGGGTGGCCAGCTCCTGCCGCAGGGCTCCAACCTCGAACTCCCTGTGGCACCGGGACAAGGGCTAGCTGTGGGCACCCAGGGCAGGGCCAGGTCCAGGGGACCAGGGTCTAAGGGTGCTTGAGGGGGCTCAGCCCTGCCTCCCTCCAGCGGGGCAGTGAGGTTCCCAGCAGGCAACAGGGAGGGGCCTGAGGATTGGTTCAGGCTGTACCAGGAAGTGTGGCTGGGAGGGAATGGGCTGCCGTGGTACCAGGGGCTTAGAGGAAGCACTGTGTAGCCAGCCCAGCTGGAGATGGTCAGCAGGGCCCCTGCCCTGGTCCTGGGCCTCCGGGGCCGGGCCTTACCTGGTCTTGCCCTCGGCAGAGATCCTGAGGTCTGAGTCACTTTTGTGGAGAACACACTTGTCCGAGACTCCTTCTATCTGAAACATACAGCCAGGAGCAGGTGGGTGGTCCAGGGTCCAGGGGGGTGGCTTCAAGCACAGTCAGCTGGGGGAACGGGGAGCCAGGTAGGTCCAGGACCAGCCAAGAGCAGGCACAGGGAGGAGGAAGGGGTGAGGAGAGGGAGGGAAGAGGGGAGGGAGGGGAGGAAAGAGGGG
>NW_007257440.1:312442-313976 GCF_000164805.1 Carlito syrichta
AGGGCAGAAGGGGGGAGGGGAGAGAGGGGACGGGGGAAGGGTCCCAGCCGCTGCCTAAGGCCTAAATTCCAGGAGACTGGCTATGCTCTCCCGCATCCTGGCCTCACCCACCTGCTTAGGGAGGCTGTCCACCTTCTCCCACACTCCCCGCAGGTGTGCCGCAATCTCCTGCTGCCACTGGGCCAGGTCCCCTAGTGACCTCCTCTCTGCACCTTCCCATTCTGTCTTCGCCTGGGATACAAACACCCAGTGAGGGCCAGAGACCGGAGAGCCAGGATGGAGGGGCGGAAGAACAGGGTTCCATCCCGAGCCCCAGCACAGGGAGGCCCCTGGGAGGCGGCTGGAGAGCTCCAAGGGCAGGCGGCTCCCACGCCCATTTCTGGTTAGGCCGAGGGACCCCGGGGTGCTTTCTGGGTGGTGGATATTCTAAAATTGTCTGGAGATGGCTGCACAGCACCGCAGATACACTGAAAACATGGAACTATACACTTTAATGGGAATTGTATGATGTGTGAGTCACATCTCAGTAAAGTCTCACAAGCGATGCCTCCTCGCTGACCCCTCCTGGAGGCCCTGCGTAGTCAGGGCCACTGGGGCCTCTGAGGCCACGGGCAGCGGCTCCATATCAGGCCTCAGTGGCTGCTGCTGTTGCTAGGTGTGGAGGGAGGCTCCTGCCCCCACATGGGTCAATTCTCACCCTAAGGTGGGTGGACCGAGCAGCCAGAGGGCCATGGCTGTGCCCTTCCTCCACCCACGCCCAGCTCACCTCCGACAGCCTCAGGCCCAGCACCTGCTCCTGCAGGTCCAGCCTGCAACTCAGGGCCGGGAGGTGGTCACTCAGGTCCTTCAGCTGCCCGGCCAGCTGGGCCACTGATGCCTCCAGGACCTGTGTCTTTTCTCGGAGCTGCGAGAGGGCAGGCAGACTCCACTGAGCACCCATCTTATGTGTACAGGACCTGCCGGGCCGTGCCCTGCCCTGCCCCCTCACCAGTGCCAGCTCGCCGTGTGTCTCCTGCCGGGCCAGCTCGCTGGCCAGCTGTATGGCTTCCAGGTTTTCCTGCACGTAGGCGGCCAGCTCTCCAGTCTGGCTCTCCTCCAAGCGCCCCTTGGCATCCCTGGGGGTTGGTGCCATCGAGACTGATCCTCAGCCAAACCAGGCCAGGGAGGGGAGCCTGGCTGCTGGCCCTGTAACCTTCTAGGGACCCAGGGATCGGAGGATAGGGGCCTTCACGGGGTCACCTAGACCGGGCTTGTCTCCCTGCTGCCGTAGCTGAGCCCCCGTGAGGGACAGGAGCCCCAAGGGAGGGCAGCTATTCTGCCCCATGCATCCCACGGGGCTTAACACTGGCCCCTTCTGAGCGGAGCACCCAGGGTCCACTGGCTGACAACTCGCGAGGCCTGGCCCGGCTCGACACCCACCGGGCCTCCTGCTCGGCCAGCAAGACGCGGTTCAGGGACACCTGGTTCTGCTGCACAAACTTGGTCAGCTGGGCCACGGCTGCGTCCAGACCCCGGCACTGCTCCAGGACGTGGC
>NW_007257440.1:314428-393628 GCF_000164805.1 Carlito syrichta
CCTCCCGCAGGCTGCCCTCCAGCCTCAGCCGCGAGCCCTCCGAGGCCTTCATCCTCTGCGGGGAAAGCCCACCGTGGCGTCTGCGCCTGCGCCTGGGGAGGGGGCACGGGCGGCCGGCCGCAGGCGCCCACCTTCTCCAGAGCCTGGAAGCTCTTCTGCAGGAAGCCGCACAGCTTGGCCTCCCTCCGCAGGAACCGCAGGCTCACCTCCTCGCCGAGCTTGGTCACCTGGGCCTGGGGAGGGTCCACACTGCCCTGCGACCTCGGCTGGACAGCCCGGCCCCGTACTCGCCTTCTTGCCAGCTGTGCCCGTCAGAGCTGGGTGACGTGTGCCCTGCCTTCCCCGGCACCCGCCACACCCGCGGCAGGAGGAATGCGAGGGCCGGCAGGGCCACTGTCCCCGGACCACCAGGCCCGGGGGTTCGGAAGAGTCTGAAGGTCAAGTTCACATGGGCTCCTACACACTTGTTGCCCACTGCTGCCACCCAGGGAAGGGTGCACAGCAGCCCCGAAGCTGCAGGCAGGAGTGTTCGTGTGAGCACCCCACGGATGTGCACCTCTCCCCAGGGGAAGCAGGGCAGGCTGGGCAGAGCCTCGGGCCCTGTCTCCTCTCTGACAGCGGCTTTCCTGCTGCACCAAGGGTCTGAAGGTGCAGAGGGTGAGGTGGGCACAGCTGGTCTCTGTCCCCGTGTCTCACACATCTGTGGGGCAGGAGGCCGAGATTGGCCCCTCTCCACAACCACAGCACTTGGGGCCTGCCCAGAGACAGGCCAGAGAGCCACCACCACCACAACGTGGACTGCCTCCAGGGAGGCCTTCACTCTGCCCAGCCCCCACTGGCCTGCTGGCCCAGGAGGGGACCCCAGTCTTCCTGGGAAGAGCCGGCAGCACACACTCCAGGCTTCAGGGTCTCTGCCGTAGTCCCTCAGCACGGGGGTTGTAGCCCCCAGAGCAGCTATGTAAAACCAATTTGTGGCTGTGTGCCGATAAAACTTTATTTACAAAAACAGTGGTGGGCCTAGCCTGCGGCCCCTGTCCCTAGAGATGCCTAGAGATGTCCCATGCTCAGGGAAGAGGCAGGAGCCCCACAAGGGCAGTTCTCCCAACACCCAGCGGGTCGGGAACCCCCAGCCTGGCACCTCCTCCCCACCCCTTCCGTCCACAGCCACTGTGCTACCTTCCCAAAGGGCGGCAAGGGGAGGCCATCAGCTCTGAGCAGCAGAGCTATGCGGGCGGCAGCTGGGGAGCGTGTGGCCTCAACCCCCACCCTCTGTGTGCCAGGAGCTGGCTGCAGTCCCTAGTCTCTATTTGCAGAACTCCAGGCCTGGTGCTGAGATGTGTGGCTGCCGGGTGTCCGCCACCCCACTGCCAAGGGCCCTCCTAAGGCCACAGTGGGAGGGGAAACCGCACTAGCCCATGAGTGGGGCTCGGGGTCCCGGAAACATGCGTCCTCAGGACAGTGACTCCTCTTTGTGGGGAGGGCGATGCAGAGGCTGAAAATGGCCGCTGAGGGGGCTTCAGGGCTGTGGTGTTCTCGTTAGTTCTTGATTTGGGCCCTGGCCATGCGGGAGGGTGGAGGTGGCAGGACAGCGGCTGGGCTCTTCAGCAGCCACTCAGGACACCCAAGGGGCAGCTGCGGGCCACACATAGCTACTGAGCATTTGAAATGCAGGTGTGCAGCCAAGGAACTGAGGGACTTTTTAGTTTTGGGGTTTTTTTTTAGAGAGGGTCTCACTCTATTACCCAAGCTGGTTTCAAACTCCTAGCCTCAAGTGATTTTCCCACCTTGGTCTCCCAAAGTGCTAGGATTCTAGGCTTGAGCCACCACATCCGGCTGGAAGTGAGTCTTAAGTCATCTAACATTGTAGCTAAGTTCTGTGGACAGAGCCCCCTGGGGTGAGTGGCCACTTACTGGACAGCACAGGACTTGGGGACCTGCCCAGGTCTAATCCTGTGGACAGAACTGAACAGACAGTTGGCAGGAAGGAAGAACCTGTCGACGGTAAGGGTCCAGTGGGAGAGTTGGGGTCTCCTCCCAGGTTTTTGGCGGCCCCTGCCTCCGGGTGGGTACCTGCATCCTGGCCACCTCGCGGTCCACCCTCTGGCTGGTGTCCTCCTGGCTCTTCTGCAGGGCACTGCAGGCTGCCTCTCGACCCTGCTCCTCTTGCCTCAGCAAGTCGGTCAACTTGGTCAGCCTAGGGACATTGGCCGTGGTCACACCAGCCCAGCTGGCCTGAGGGCCTGGCTGGGGACACGGGCTGAAGAGACCACTGGACACCAGTCCTTCTTGGGCCAGGGCCTGTCTCTGGGGGCCGAGGCTGACCCTCAGGCTGGCTGGGCAGCTGCATGACCCACCCAAAGTGGAAAACTGACCCCAGAGTGAGAGCTGGGTGTGCTGGGCACTGGGTACAGGGAAGGAAGGGAGGCAGGGTGGATACCATCTCTCCTCCCCATGGGGGGTCCCCGGGAATGTGCAGCTAGGCTGGGGGCACGGGGCAGTGAAACGCTGGGTTGGCTGAGCCAGCAACTCCCAAATGACCGCAGGCCGGGGCCAGCGGGGCGAGCAGGCCCACCTGAGACTGGCCTCCTGCTCCGCGCCCTTCCGCTCCGAGTCCTGCAGCGCCTGCTTCCTCCTGATCTGGGTCAGCGCCTCTCGCACCTCCACCAGCCTGCACACAAGGAGCTGCTGTGGCCAGGCCCAGACAGGCTGGGCAGCCTTCGGGGCTGGAGGTCCAGCCCAGGGGCCCCATGGCCGCCCCGCACCACTTTCTCTGCCTCCACAGGCCTCCACGGTCAGCTTGTGCAGACCGAGGCCTTTCTGAGCTGGACCGTGTAGTGTGCTGCCTCCCTGAGCAGGACAACCAACAGGGGAGCGAAGACCCGGGGCGCCACAGCGGCCGCTCTCTTGAAGTCCGAGCCCCTCCCTCCTGCGAAGGCCTGTGCCCCAGCGTGTGGGGGGATACCTTTTGTCCAGAGCCTGCATCTGGGTCTGGTTCGGGGGTCCAAAGAGCTGCAAGAGGAGGATGTGGGCCTGGTGTGAGCTGGGTCTCCTCCCTGCCCTTGGGGTCCTTCCAGCTCAGTCTCAGGGGGCTCTCCTGGCTTGGCCTGGGCAGCAGGGCTCAGCTGGGCCCGGGGTTCAGGAAGCAGCTGCCCCACCCCAAGGAAAGGGCTGCTGGTCCCGGGGGGCGCTGCTCACCTCTGGCACCTCCTTCTCGGGGACTGGTGCCGCCTGCTGCAGCTGCACATGAGCCCGCACCTGCAGCAGCTCCCGAAGCAGGCGCAGTGTGGCGAGCTCACAGCGCTCCTTGTGGCGCCGCAGGCTGGCCACCTCGGCCTGCAGGTCGGCCACCCTGGCCGGGGCGAGAATGTAGCCGAGTCAGGCGTGGTCCGACCCCCACACCCAGGCACCCCTAGTCCCTGTCCCCATGCCCCTAGGGCTCACCACTGCTCCAGCTGGTCCCAGCGTTTGGCGGTGTCCTGCTCCGGGATGGAAGCGGTGGACGCCAGGTGGCCGGACTCATACCTCACTGAGATCTCCTCCAGGCTCAAGGGCTCGGGGCTGGCCAGGCCTCCCACCAGGAGTGGTCCCAGGGTGTCCAGAGGGACGGTGCTCGACTGGGAGGTGGGCGATGCCCCCGATGACGGGCTGCTCTCAGCCAGCTCTACAAGAAGGTGTCTTGAGAGCTGAGCCCTCCTGGCCCTGGCTCCCCCTGGAGTTCGTGATGACAAGACCCAAGTCATGGCAGGACATTGCCGACCATCCTGAGCTCACGACTTCTCGCTGAGCCGCACAGGTGGGTCCAGGCTCAGAGAGGTCCAGGACCCTGCCAGAGGATACACAGCACTGTGCAGCAGAAACAGGGCAGTGCCCCCACCGGGGTGGCTCCAGACGGAGCCCTGGGGATCGGAAAGCAGAGCCATCCCGTGTGGCCCACACCACAGCCAGGCCCTTCCCTGAACTTGCACCTCCCGGCCCATCCCTGTCGGCATTTGCTCACCCGACATGGGCACACCTGCGGTTGCGGCCTGGGCCCCAAGGCCTCGGTGGTTGCCCACGCTGGACACCAGGCCAGGGGGGTGGGGTTGGCCAGGGAGAGACGGGTACGTGGCCAGAAAGCAGGCTGGGCCTCAGGGTAGGTAGGTGTAGGGGAGGCAGTGCCAGTCCTCACACCCGTCTCCTTTCAGGGAGTCCCCGGGGCCCAGGCACGGCTGGCAGCGGGCTTCCCTTGCCAGAACCTCGTGACTTCACGGCTCAACTGCCGGTGGAACTTGAGCCCCCAACTCCCCTGCTCCAAGAAGGCCTCCCCAACTGCCTGCCTCTGGAAGAACCTGGGAGGCCCTCCCAAAGGGAGCAGAGGAGTGTCCTCTTACAAAGGGGCTTCCTTCAGCTAGCCCGGGGTGGAGGAGCGGTTGCGGGCCTGTGGCAGTCAGGAGGCTCTCGGCCTGGGCAGGAGGGGGAGACGCGTGAGCCACCACTGGTCCGGGTGAGATGAGGAGCAGAGCGGCCAAGAGCCCAGGACAGACCAGACAGCTGGTCCTACAGCCCAGTGTGGAGGCCTAAAGCCCGAAGAAAGCAGCCCAAGGCAGTGCCATGCTAGGGGTCACAGATGAGGCTGCATTGGTGACTTCAGCCTTCCTAGTAGCCACATTAAAGAGACAAGTGTGGCTGGGTGCTGTGGCTCACACTTGTAATCCCAGCATTTTGGGAGGCGGAGGTAGAAGGATTGCCTGAGGCCAGGAGCTTGAGACCAGCCTGGGCCACATTGTAAGACCCCAACTTTACAAAAACTACAAAACTTAGCTAGGCATGGGGGCTCATGCCTGTAGACCCAGCTGAGTGGGAGGCTGAGGTAGGGTCGCCTGAGCGCAGGAGGTTGAGTCTGCGATGAGCTGTGATTGTGCCACTGCACTCCAGCCTGGCCGACGGAGACCCCGACTCAAAACAAGAGACAG
Organism: Carlito syrichta; assembly: GCF_000164805.1. Taxonomy (NCBI): domain Eukaryota; kingdom Metazoa; phylum Chordata; class Mammalia; order Primates; family Tarsiidae; genus Carlito; species Carlito syrichta. Next base: position 319,381 of record NW_007257440.1, read on the forward strand.
GCAAAGTGAATTATAACAGTTCACTTTATTTAACCTAATATATCCAAAATATGATTTCACAGGTATTCAATATAAAACAAGTGGAAGGAGATATTGCACGTGCGTTTTTGGTACCAAGTCTTTGAGGCCAGGTAGGTGTCTTGCTTCAGTGCAGTTCAGCTGCTCCCAGTCCCTGCCTGGAGCGCCTCTGCTTTGTCCCCCAGACACACTGGCGGGAGCCAGGGGCCTGTGGAGTGCCGTGCAGGCTGAGGGTCCTGGGAAGAAGCGTTCCCAACTGGCTTGCCCAGGCGGGGACAGGGCTGTACCCAAGAGCTGGGGAGGTGGAGGCCAGGCTCTTCAGCAAGTCCCCAGAAAGGAGGCCGTGGGGTGGGGATGACACAGTGGTCGGTGCCCAGAATGAGGAAGGAGCCCTCCCACAGGACCCCACTTGGAACCTCACCCCCCAGGCCAGTGGGTGCCTGTGGCTGCTGCCGGTCACAGGGAGGCCCCTCAGCGCCCAGAGCCCTGAAGGTCCCAGGCTGGGATCTGTGGCCTGAGCTAGGTGGGAGCAAGGAGGCTGGTGCAGGCTGTCTGAGGGGGATGCCTTTATTTCTCATTCAGACCTGACATGCCAGACCCCTCGAGTCCCCGTGAGGGTTGGAGGGGGGCATGGCACCAGCTCACGGGAGGCCGTTCCTCGGGAGGGAGGACAGCTGAAGGTGGCATCTGCAGCCCCCATGGAAGGACCACGCTGCTGCAACAGAACCTTCTGGAACACATCCCATAGGAGGAGGCACCCACGTCCCTTGGTGGGCAGGCTGAGGACATCTGGGCTCTGGTGCATGCCAGCCCTGACGAGCGGCCAGGCTGAGCCAGAGCTCCTCAGAGGCCAGCAAGAGGCCACCTCAGCTGTGTCGGCACTTCATGGCGGGCACAGGCAGGAGAGGGTGTCCCTGCCGAGGCCAGGGTCCCCATGTGCCATCCCAGCCTGCATCCACAGGGCAGTCACCCCTCGTGAGGACCCAGGCACCAGAAGTGAGGCTGGACATGGGGGCTCAGGCCTCGATGACTCTTCTCGGCTCTCGGGACCCCAGCGCAGCACCCGTCGCCCTCCAGGGCCGTGCTCACTTGAGCTACGTACAAACCCGGGTGCGAGTGGGGCTCCCCCATGGCGGCTCTCCAGGGCTTGTCCTGCCACCCCAAACCCTCACACTGTGAGTCCAGCTGGGGCGGCCGCTTGGCTGAGGGGCCAGGCCGGCTCCCATCCTGGGGTCTCCTGCCAGGGGAGGACAGGAAGTGGCAGCGCAATCTGGAGCCTCAGCCCCGCCCCCGGCACATGTGGTCACTAGAGAGGAGCTGGCGTACACGCACTTGATCCTGGGAGGCAAAGGAAGTCAAAAGGGGGCTCGGGGTCTGGACAAACCACAGAGAACGCAGGCCACAGCCCATGCTGAGGGCACATTCCCACGTGGGCCACCCAGCTATCTGCAGGACGCCTGCTCACGCTGCTCAGGGAGTGAGGCTTTACTGAGACCAGTGACTCTGGGGGAAGGTGCAGAGGGGCTGGAGGTGTCAGTGCCGCTGCCCGCCAGGGTTGGGGCCCGGCCTCACGTCTGGGCCAGAGAGAGCTCTTCCAGGCCGCCCTTGCCCAGGCGGTACCTGGCAAGGTCCTTCCTGGTCACTAGCCCGACCACCTGTGGGAGTAAAAGCCAGGTTACAGGGCTGAGATCCGCAGCTGCCTTGCGTGTGGCAGGGTGGGCAGCACAGTCTAGGGTGCTCCCAAAGCGGGCATGTGCCCAGGGTGCAGGCACTGTGCCATCCAACCCAGGAGGCAGGGTCAGGCTGGGTCCCCCACAGGGCAATGAGAACAAGCACCCATGACCAGTGCAGGCTGACACAGGAGGTGGAGAGAGTCCTGCACGGAGTCCCTGCTCCAGGGTTCCCACGAGCCGGGCGCAGACTGCCCGCCCTCACCTGATTGCGGTTGTCGACCACCACCAGGTGCCTCAGGCCCAGAGCCCGGAACAGCTTGAACACCCGTGGGAGCGACGCCTCCTGCAAGGCAGGTACAGGGTCAGCCTGGCCACCCCCGCCTGCCAGAGGTAGGCAGGACTTGTCTGCCATGCTCAGCTATGCTCAGCACCCCACCCAAGATGTCCAGGCATGTCCCAAGTCCCCAGCCCATCTGGCCTGGCCTATCTGGGTCCCTTGGCTTCAGCCCTGCAGCCTCTGAGTCCCTGTCCAAGCTGCTGCCTGGGCTCCCTGAAGCCTAGAACCCGCTGGTGCCCTCCCCATGGGGCAGAGCCTGAGTCTCGGGGTAAGCATGGGCTGGTCCCATGGCTGTGCCCCAGAGCCCACAGTCTGCTCTTCCGGCTGCAGAAGGCCGCTTGCCGCAGGCTCTTCCCCCTTGCGGCTCTGCTCGTGGCTACATGTCCTGTACCGCCCACTGGCTCTGTCTTCAGCGTTCACGACCGGTACCTGGGGCACCGTGTACGGAGAGGGATTCATGAACTCAGAGAGGTCCATGGTGCACTCGCGCTCATCCTGAGACACGTGGATGGACTGGATGGGTGGGAAGCGGGGGTAGGCATCGCGGAAATCCTTCAGTCGCAGTCGCCGCTGCACCAGGCCCATGTTGGAGCGCTCCACAAACACCTGTGGGCGGCAGTTGCATCAGGTGTGCTGGGCACCCTCCGAGGCCACGCTCACCAGCAGGTTGGAGCCCTGGCACCCATGGCCTACCTTGTGCTTCAGGAGGACAATGAGCTGGGAGCGCAGAATCAGGCCCTGGAGCCGCGCGGGCTGTGAGAGAGGCCAGTGGTCAGGGGCCATAACGCCTGTAGGGGCTGCCATGCCAGGCCCTGGGCTCGGCCTCTCTCCAGTCAGATGCTCCATCCAGGTATGGTCACTGAAACAGCCACCCACAAGCACTAGCCCTGCCAAGGCATCTCATGCCTGATCTCACTAGTCCCCCAGGACCAGAGACGGCAGCGTGGCCCGAGTGCATGGCCCCAAAAGAGGTCCACTGGTGGCCACTCTGCTTACGGGAGAGATAGCCCCGTGTGTCACAAGGACAGCCAACCCCAACCACCTGGTGCCCACATCCAAGGGGCACAGTGATGGTCGGGAGGCATCTCAGTGTCACCTGAAAAAGGCCACGGCCCCAGTCCTGCAGCTCTGGGCCCAGCAGGTGGTGAGATGGCTGTGCAGGTGTGGTGCTGCTCCACCCCATCCCACGTGGGATTCATGCAGGGTGCCCTAGCCACGCTCAACGGATTTGGGAGGAGAGGCCCGTGGGAGGGGAGGCCCTGGCACCTGGGTGTTGTCTGCCTGCTCCACCACCGGAAAGCCATTGTGATTGGATGCTGTGTCGCTGAGTACATCCACGATGACGCCCACCTTCTCCTGCCTCCGCAGGCAGGTTACTGGCGTGCTCATCACCTCCCTGTGAGGAAGCCCAGCCCGAAACACTGGTGTGTTACCACCCCACTGCTACTCCACACACTGGGGAGGTGCTGCTGGGAAAGGCGCTTTCTGTGCCAGCGTTGATGCCCAACAGGGGAAACCCAGGCCCCCACCCTGTGGGTACCTCCCCCCAGTCACACCCCCACCCACCCTGCCTATTCTGCGACCCAAGCCTGAAGGGGGAGGGGCAAGGTGGCACACCTGGCAGTGAGTGAGTGCGAGGTGACCGGGGCCTCCCAGTGCAGGAAAGGCACGCTCTGCAGCTGGATGTGCATGTCGTACAGGCCCTGGGGGGAGGGGCCAGGTTACACGTGGCCCCCAGGCTCACCTCAGGCCCTCCCCTAGGCAAGGGGCCGCCCGGGGCCTCACAAGCCTCTCCCTCCACAGCTGCCCCACAGCAAGGCCAGGGCATGGGGGCAGCTGGTCCCCAGGAGCACACCTCGATGAAGACGTCGCCCACGATCTTGGCTGTCATGAGCACCAGCATGATGGGGAAGCCGTAGGTCACGTTGCTGGTGGCCTCCATCATGATGACCGTCAGGCTTAGGGTCATCCTCACGATGCCCCCTGCAGGGGGCCATGGGCCATAAGGCCTCAGCTGGACTTCTCATACCTCCCGACCCTGTTCCTGGGCCCCTGTAGCCACCCACGTTCTCTGTGCAGCACCTAGGCCCATCCACCTGTCCTCCAGTCACATGAGGACAGTCACCGTGGAGGGAACTGGCCTGGGCTGCCCTGGGCACTCTTCCCCTGACACCCTGTGCAGGGCTGCCTGGCTCTGCTCTCCACAGGTGCCCCCTCCTGGCCCGGCAGAGTCCGCCACCACCAGTGGTGCAGGAGCTGGGCTTACCGAGCTGGGCAGCAGCTCCCATCAGTGCGTACTTGCCGGGATCTGCCCAGATCTGCGAGTGATACAGAGCAGGGGTCAGTGTGATGCGGCCCCCACCCAGACCCACGAAGACACAATGAAGGCGGCCACACGCCAACAGCCCACACACGGGAGTGACTCCCACGGCCGGGCACACCCATGCAGGCCACCTAGCGCAAGCACCTCCTGAATACGCTGGGATTCAGGCTGGCCTCTCCTTCAGCCCCACCCTCACTCACCGCTGCCCCTGTGAGGTAGGACAGAGAGATGCCAAACAGCCGGCCCCAAGCGGCCCCGATGAGCAGGGACGGGATGAAGACCCCGGCAGACACTGTGAGCCCATAGGTCCAGCAGGCCAGGAAGAAGTAGACCAGCGTGAACAGGCCGAGAGTCAGGGGGTTGTAGGAGCCTAGGGGAGAGGAGGAGCAGACAGGTTTCCTGATGGCATCCCGGGGGTCCCCAGAAAGTCCCCCGTTCTCAGTCTCCCTGGCAAAAGGAAGGGCTGCAAGGATGGCCTGGGGGAGGCCGTGGGAGGATGCTGCCCAGGGCGGCAGCAGGAGCCATGACTGGGGAGCAGCCCAGGCTCGACCCCATGCAGCAAGGCTTCCACCCTCCATGGTGTGAACGCCACGGGTGCAGCCACAGCCTGGCCTGGGGGAAGGTCCCATGCCCAGTCAGTGCACTGCTCTGGGCACGGGCAGGCCAGGCTGCAGGGGGCCTCAGCCACTGAGGTGCAGTGCACTGCACAGCAGCAGTCTGTGCCCTTGTCCGATGTGTGGCTAGGCCACACCAGGCCATGGCCTTGGAGTGGGAATCTCCAGGCCAGGTTTTCTGACTGAGAGTGACCCAAGCTAGCAGCACCCAGAAGGAAATTCATCCTGGGAGCCCAGGTGCTCATCCTCCAGGAACAGGAGAGGCCCGATGTGCAGCCCCCAGAGGCCCTGGTCCCCAGCCCCCAACCCATGTGGGGATGACCCCCAGCCCAGGACAGTGACCTCAGCCCACCAGGGACACTTGGTCAAAAGGTGTCACCCACACTGGGCCAAGAACCTGCCCCAGTGGCTTACGTAGGGCCTGATGCGCTGTCCAGCACATACCTGGTGGGTCATGGAAGAGGCTCACCACACTCTTCTCGGGGGTGTTGAAGAAGGCGGCGGCCATGGAGTTGTATTCGCCATCCGCACAGAAGAGCTGCAAGAGTAGGACAGGTCAGGGAGGACAGCCAGGGAGTTGCGGACAGGCCTACTGTCACTGTGGGGAACTGCATGCTCCGAGCCTGGCGACTTCAGGTGTGAGCCCACATGATGGGACCAGGTTGGGGCTGCCGTCATGACGGGGAGGGAGGACAGAGCCCAGGCCTAGGAAGTGTGAGGGCTGCAGAGGCACTTCCAGCTCTGCTGCCCCTGGACCTTGGGAAAAGTGGGGGCCCAGTTTCTCCAAGACTGAGGCAGAGCTGAGGACCTTCAGCCTTGAGGCCCCTGAGAGGACTGGGCCAGAGAGAAGCAGGGCTCGCCAAGCCACGGCACCATGGACAGCCAAGCCAGACCACACCCAACAGCTATGCACATGTCTTGTCAGCACCCACCCCATCCTGCCCCAAGCCCTGGCAAGCCCTGACCTTCTTTCTGCCCTGGGTTTCCCTGTTCTGGACGTTTCATGTCAGCGAGATCACAGAGGTGGCCGTATGTGTCTGGCTTCTCTCACTGAGCACAAGTATTTTTTGAAGCTCACCTGTGTTGTAGCATGTCAGGACAGTATTCCCTACGGATGAATGGACGTGGGCAGCTTCCACTCTGGACTACTAAGAATCGTGTTGTGGTGAATACCTATACACGGGTTTGTGTATGGCTGTAGGTTGGCATTTCTCCTGGATCCACACCCATGGGCCCTCCAGCTCTGAATTTCCCCATCAGGCTGCCATTGTGGGGCAAGGACTGGGAGAGTTCAACCTCCACCCTCCTACCTGTGCCCCAGCATCCTGGCAGGCGGCCCAGCCTCCTCTGAGGATCTGGGTGTATAGGTTGACCCTCTTGGCACGCCAGCCTGTCCACTTCTGGAGCTCAACTGTGTCGACAGCCCTCTGCTGCAGCTTCTGAATCCAGCCCTGCCCATGCACCTGCCTGCCGCACCGCCCGGCCCAGACCTCCTACCTGGAGTGGATAGGACATGGAACTCCCCTGCAAGGGCTGGCAATCCCGGGATGAGTAAATGAGCACAAAGGCCACCGTGGCTGTGACAGCGGCCACCAGCATGGCTTCAATCACCTGCAGGCAAGGCCGGTGGATGTACCTAGAGACAAGAGTCAGATGGGCCACGTGTGGGATGGTTGGGACAGCCCCTGGCAGTTGCCATGGTGACCAGAGTCTGCGACTCAGCAGACACTGGTCAGAGAACATTGATCGGGAGGTGACACAGGCCACGTCTCATGATCAATCGCCCAGGCACCCGCATGTCCTGGGACTCCCTGTGGCAAAGACTCATGGACACTGGGACTGGCACAGAGCGAGAAAGAGCTCCCAAGAGATCGGGGCAGGTTCCAGAACAGCTCAACCACTGCTCTTCCAACACCAAAGGGCTGACTGGGTGCAGGGCGCCACTAGGCAGACCCAGGACCAAAACTGAACGCACACGGGGTCCTACTTCCTGCCCAGGGGTTGTCCTTCAGGGGCCCTCAGCTCAAATGTCCCCCTCCCCAGATGTGTCTCTTCTGAGCAGCTTGGCTGGCTGCAAACCATCAGGGAAGGCTCCGCACATGCAGTCTCAGCTCTGGCCTGGCGCATCAAGCCCACGCCAGCATGACCAACTCAAAGGCCCTGTGCATACACACCTGCCAACAAAATGCCCATGCAGAGGTTTCTTCCTCACCTGATTCGAAACATGGTCAGCCAGTAATTCAAGGCATTGAACACAGCTCCAAGAATACCACCTGCGACAGGAGGAAAGACTAGGTCAGACACATGGAGGGAGGGGCAGGCTCCGCCCTCTGCGGCTCCTGGGTGGCAGAGCCCTTGAGGCTTTACCATGGAGAGGATGGAGCAGAGTCCTGGAAACACACTTCCTGCACATCATCATATCTAACAAGGGGGGCCTATGTCTCAAAGGCGCTGCTTTCCTTTCCGGTAAAGGATTCTAGAGTAATAAATGCTGCCGGGTGTTTTTCCCGCTTAGGGGGAAAAAAATCCTCTCTCTTTCCCATCCATGATTTTGCCAATGGAGAAGTAACAGGAAACAGCAGAAACAAGACTTCCAGTTCCTTCCAAGGAAGAACCCAGGAGAAGCAGGCCTGTGGGCCCTGGAGCAGGAGGCAGGCGTGTGGAGGCCTGCAGCCTTCAGTCCTCACCCATCCACCATTTCAAGCGGGGTGTGCTGGCCCAGACGGGGAGGGGCCCTTACCCACCACGCCCATGGCAATGAAGACCGGGATCTCGTGGATTGTGTATGCCATCTTCTGCACAGAGAAAGGGAGAGAGCAAAGGCTGTGGGGGAAGTGCCCATGGCTCTTTTCCACTCAGACTCAAGGGCAGGGTGTTGTGGGAGATCTCCTCCTGCAGAACCTTCCAGCACTCCCACAGGGCCCACTGGAGAAATGCGGGTGTTTTGAGCAGGTCCTGCCAGGCTTCCAGTGCGTCCCACTGTCCCCCGCTCCTGGAACACACCCTATGGCTCCCAAGTCGCCCACTGAGCCACCCTGCTGTGCATCCTGCCTCCCGCTGCCCCAGGACACGATGGCCCAAGCTCGCCTGTCTCTCATGTGGCTTCAGCATGTGCCCCTGCGTCCTGCCTGACACTCTGGGTGCCTGATGGCTGAGGCCGTTGCGGCCTGTAGGACAGTTTTCTTGGAGCCCCTTGGGTCCCAGAGCTCATAAACAAAAGAGCTCAGCTCAACAGCCAAAGGCTGCAGTTTCTGGAGACCAAGTCTCAAGTCTGGGCCAGAGCATGAGGTGGGGTGGCTGGTGGTTACCTCAGAGTCAAACCTTCCGAAGTTGATGAGGCCCGGACTGGACAGGTCCCACATGTTCCCATGGTAGATGCTCAGGACGAAATTCAGGGTGAAGGTGGAAATCATGGAAGCAAAGAACTGAGAGCAGAGAGAGGGCAGCACCCTCAGAGCCATGCTCCGAGCCCACCCACTGAGTGCCCAGAACCTGGGAGTAGCTCCAGCAGGAACATCGCCCTCCTGTCATTCAGGGCAGAAGGGAAAGCACTGCAGCCAGGGACTGGGCCCACCATGTAGGCAGGCCAGAACAGGGCTGTGGCCCTTTGTGGACATGCCAGGGAGGACAGGAAGGGACAGGACAGCAGGGGCAGGGTTCCTGGCCACTCCATTCCACAGTCAGGAGCCACCAGGGTTGGCAACGAGGCCCAGGACTGCAGAAGAGCCAGGAAGCAAGAGCATGACCCCTGCCTCAGGCAAGGCCGTGTCTGAGGACCCATGGGCCACAGCGCCAATCACAGCTTGTGATGGGAGCCTCAGGAAGGGTGCCGCAGCATGAGTTGAGGGCAAGGCGTCTGCTCTGACTGGGAGGCAGCTGCCGCAGGCACTTACAATCCTCCATGTCAGGAACTGGTTCCAGAAGGAGGCGCCCTCCTCCAAGCTGAACAGGACTCCACCTAGAAGACAAGAGCCAGATCTCAGATACCAGACACTACACCAGACACTGTGCTGTGCCTACCGCCAAACCTGCCTCAGGCCTAGGGAGTAAAGATTAGGTGAGAGGGAAGCCCTGGGTAGCCTGAGCCCCAGGGGAGGGACTCTCCAGGCCCCGAGGCCCGGCCCCGGCACACTGATGCCTCTTCCAAATCCCAGCCAGTGGCTCCAAACCACCACTCAGTCTGCACACACCGAGTCTCCTCCACACATGCAGGGACACCGCCAGTCAGGAAGCTCCCGAGGGAGAAGCCACAGGCCAGGCGGGCTAGCCCCTCTCACCCACTGGGGCTCCAAATGCAGCAGACACTCCAGCCGCGGCTCCTGCTGAGACGAAGTCCCGCTTCTCTGTATCTCGGCGGAAGTACTCAAAGATCTGAAATAGGTCCAACAGGGAGGGTTGTGGCGGCTCCTCAAGGGTACTTCTCCAAGGAATGAGATGACCATTGCCGCCAAGATGGGTTGCAGAGGGGGAGGGCCTTCTTAACCCCTGAGGACTGACTGCAGGCTGCAGGTACTAGAGACAGCAGCCAGAGCAAAACAGATCCCCGCTGCCAACAACCAAGGCAAAGACGACGGGTAGACCCCCTCAACAGGGAGTCCACTTTACAACACACGCCAAAGACGAGAAGCTCTGAACTCTACCAAGGGATATAAGAAACTGAATGAATAAAAACCTAAACTTGTCCTTGACTTTTAAAAGGCCTTATGCTCTAACAATGTCACCTGCCTGTAAAGTCATACATAAGCACAGTGCCATCTCCATCAAAATGCTGGTGACTCTTTGGGGAAACATGACACAGTAGTTTGAAAGTATTATCTTAAGAAACATACACATACTATGTGAACATCCACAGTCCTTGGTCTCATCTGGGGTATGTGCTACCCTGAGAGCTGCTCAGAGCATAGACACTTTCCATAGTAAATGGCATCCATGCACAGCAGTAGGGACTGGCCACAGAGAGGCCATGTGGTCAGAAACAAAGGGACTATGTCTGCCTGATCTGGGATCCTGCCAGGCTGTCCCTGGGTAGGGCTGGGACTCCCCTAGAGGTGCTGAGGGAGGCTCAGCTCCTACAGGGGTGCTCACGTCCATGGCATCCAGGCTACATGCACACAGGAAGGAGGGACACTCACCTTGAAGTCCCGCTTCAGCGACGTGGACCTTCCCTGGGAAATCCCAGCAGCGATCACAGACCCCGAGTGGATCATTGGCCCCTCCTGGAAGATGCAGAACAACCATGTCAGGGGCAACTCGCGGGCTCGGGGTCCCTGGTAGGGTACAGGGACTTGGGCTGGACAGCACATGTGCACTTTACCTTTCCCACGGCCAGGCCCCCTACCACGGACAGAATCACGCCAGACACTTTGATCACCAATGTCTGAAACAGGGAAACATGTTGAGCCTGATGACTGGGCCAATGCTGCCCACAGTCCTGAGCAGCAAAAGTGCACACGCAGCCACCGTGACCAAACACAGTTACCGAGACACAGAGCCCAGGAAGGGCCAGTGCCCCCCAGGGGGCCTGTTCACAGCCACAATGAACAGTGAACAGCAGCATCCCCTCTTCCACACACCCAGGGGTTACCAAGTATTCAGCAGGAGAGGGGGTCTTTCCTTCCCGAAGCAACGCTAAGCTGTGGGCGTGTCTTACATCCCAGCTCAGCCTGCCCCTTGAAGGTGTTCCCGTCAGCCTGGTCAGCCGCACAGCCCTCCCACCCTGCTGGCATGGGAAGGCTTCATGACGGACCCTGGCTGCTTCTTGTCCCTGGTTCCCTCCTCCTCCTCACACGCTCCGCCCGAGGTGGTGTGCTGTCGGGCCCCCTACACTGCCAGAGCCAAGGAGGTGCTGACACCCCCCGCTAGAGCCTGGCAGTCTCAGCACTTGGAGCTAAGGTGACTGTAGGAACCCTCACCACTCAGAACGCTTCCCTCAGGCCGACCCAGGTCCTAGGAAGGCGGCCGCAGGGAGGAAAGTATCATGCTACAGACAGGTATGAAAGTTCTCAGATCTGAGCATCACTTGCAAAGGTTTTCAGAAAAAACATTCTAGGAGGTTCTAGCCAGCCCAGTGTGGGAAACAGTCATCGACACCACTCCCAGCAATCCTGTTCTTCTGCTGTAAGGTAAATGCATGGCACCCTAAGGCCTCCAGCTGAGCTTTTCCCTTCTCCTCAGAAGGTGACCACACAGGCCCCCATGCTGCAGGCACCAGGCCCTGGGAGCATCCCTAAGGGCAGCTGCAGCCCTACCCACCCTCTCAGATGGGGTGGAAGAAGCCTCTGGCCAGGCTCCAGTGAGGAACACTGACAGCACAGTCAGAAACAGTCATGGCAGGGATGTGGTCCAACTCCTCGGCCCCCAGAGAGTGAGGGTGCCACTGACAATGTTAAGTATAATGAGTATTGATACAGATTTTGAGAACAGGGAAAAAAACCACCACAAGTCCACCACTCTCACATGATTAATTTCATCCTGAAATATTGACAGCCATATAGTCCTTGAGTAAAGATACATATATGTAATATATGGTAATGTATGTACCACATAAGCATTTTTGCACTATTTGGTATGTACAAAACATTACTGCTTTCAAAAAAAAGTTTTGCCGGGCGCAATGGCTCGTGTCTATAATCCCAGCACTTTGGGAGGCCTAGGTAAGAAGACTGCTTGAGCCCAAGAGTTTGACACCAGCCTGGGCAAAGTAGTGGGACCTAGTTCTACAAAAATTTAAAAACAAAAGAAAAAGTGGCCAGGTGTGGTGGCACGTGCCTGTAGTCCCAGCTACTCAGGAGGCTGAAGCAGGATGACCTGAGCCCAGGAGGTTGAGGCTGTGGTGAGATGTGATCATACCGCTGCACGCCAGGCCAGCCTGGGCGAAAGGGTGAGACTCCAACTCAAAAAAAAAAGTTTCCCCCTTTACGTGATCTGTCAGCCCATCTGCACACAAACAGCCTGGCTAGTTTTGGAACTGCTCCTGACCCAGCCAGGGCCCTGCCCACACCCAGTCCTGTCACCCCACCCCTCACCTTGAGCCGCACCACGTGGGGGATCTTCACCCCGTTGAGGAAGCACTTGATCTGGGGGATCCCACTACCAGCAGCGACTGGCTGGAAAGAGAGGGGTGCCACTGAGCGGGGCACAGCTGAGGCCAGGGAGCGACACAGCCCCATAGTCCCAGGAAGGTGCTGAGCTGGGTCACACCCAGAAGGGCTTCATTTCTGGAAATATGCATTCTCACTTTTCCCCACAGACACAGAGTGTGGATGTGGGAGGGGCCAGAGTGGGGAGAGAAGGAAGCCACGTGTCCTGCAAGGAGTCAGGGGAGGGTGGGGACTCAAGGATGGACGGCACCTGTCACGCACTAAGCAAAAACCACCAGCGCTTCCTGTGTGCAGGACAGCCAAGAGGTTCCAGAGCTGCCTCTTCCTTCTTTCCTCACCCATGGCCAGGTGGAGCAGTGAATACAGCGGCCCATGGGAAGGGAAGACTTCTGGGAGAGGACCCAGGGTGATGGGGCACCCAGGAGGGTCTGATTTTCCTGGCGAGGGTCCCATGGGACAGGGACAGGTCACGCTCCTTCCTCTGCCTGGAGCCCTGACTTGGGTCAACTCTGCTCCCCAGACCCCACCCCCAGGAACCCGTGTCGGCTGTGCCACTGCCCTGGCAGATCTCACTGCAGGTGGGTGTGGGATGCTTATGGGGCACGTAGGTAGGCGTGGGGTGGGGTGTACTGGGGACTGTGTTGCTGGATCAGCAGCAGCAACCCCGGGAGCAGGGGGGTGTTTTTCCTAAACGGTCTCATGTCTGTGCCACATGATTCTACCAGAAAGCATCATGGCTCCTGGTCAACAGGACAGCATGGTGGGTGAATCAGGGGGTTCCCATCCATTCACTGAGACCCTCCGAGCCCGCCTGGGTCTGACACGCCTGGGGGCCTCCTGCTGCCTCACCTCTATGAAGGCCACAATCACGGAGCCCACGAGCACAAAGGCAGCATTCAGCGTGGCCCACAACAGAAGGGAGAAGGACAGCCCGCCCTTCTCCGTGAACTTGTCGATATCTGGGGCTCGTCAAGGAAGGTCATTGTGTCGCTGTTGGGAACCACCCACACCTCCCCGCCTCACTCCGTAGCCAGGAGCTGCCTCAGGCACAGCCCAAATGCTACCAGAAGCCAACACATGCCAACCTTATGACATGGCAAGGCCGTGGCACTCACTGGACACCCCAGAGATGTCGCCCAGCCCAGCTACGACAAGGATGCAGCCAACCCAACCAGGCCTCCCCCACCTGGACTGGAAACACACTGGGCATGGAGGTGACCCCCAGAGCCCGTGCCCGCCCCATGCTGGGTGGTCCTGAAGATACTGTCCTTGATGACCCGGTACTTCAGGCCAGCCAGATTCTCCACCACGATGTCGATGAAGCAGGCCACCAGGCCTGTGAGGATCCCGATGAGGGCACAGATGACCCAGCGCTTGATCTCCACAGTCCGAAAAGCCTGCGAGGGTGGAGGTCAGAGGGGTGTGGTAGCCAGGTGCCCTGGCGCAGCCCGCTCTGGCAGGGACGTGGCTTTCCCTAGCTCCTGTAGGCTCTGGGGTTCTGAAGGTAGCTATGCAGGGCATACCACCCAGGGCAGCCTGAAGTCAATGTCCGAGCAACCATGGGTGTGGGCAATGTGGGGGTGGTGGATGGCCTTCCCAACATATTCACAGTCAGTGGCTGGTACTCTGGGCACTGCACGTGATACCAGCAAGGATGGCCTTCTGAGGTGCCACGACCCTGACATCCTCTCCTGCCATCTCCACTTGCTCCAGGGGACCAGGACACAAACCAGAGGAACAGACAGCAACTCAGGACGGGAAGCCTCAGGGCTGGAGGAGGGGAGGGAGGAGGAGAGGCGAGGAGGCCCATGCCGGGTCGCCAAGACCTGCCTGGGTCGAAGCCTCGGCTCACCGTGTGGTTGATCCGCCGCTCCTCTTCCAGGAACAGCTGGTTCTCACTGTTGTCATAGTCCAGGCTCTGCAGACCAGGACACCAGGGACAATGCCAGTCACTGACCCTGCGTCCCGGGTACAAGCGTGGCAGGAGACTGGAGAAGGGGTGGGGCTAGAGAGGGGTGGGGCCTGGGTTTCGGGGCAAGGGTGGCTGGGAGGAGGCCCACCTCATACTTGAGGGACAGGAGCTTCTCATTGTGTGGGATCTCCTTGGGGAAGGGATGGGGAGGGTCCATTTCCTGTGGAGGGAAGAGGCCAAGAGAGAGACACAACTGACCTCCTAGGACACTGAAGAGTGACACACAAAGGGCAAGAGGAAGCATCGCTTCCCAACTCACCCACAAGGCCAGTATTATCCTGATGCCAAAGACAAGGACATCATGAGAAGACTACACATCGATACCCCCTACAAATATAGACACAAAAATTCTCAACAAGAGATGTGTAAAGCAAATCCAGTGACACTAAGACAAGTTAGATTTAACCCAGGCATTCAAGGTTAGTTTAAGATCCAAAAAATCAACTAATGTGGCTGGGCACAGTGGCTCAAGTTTATAAATCTCAGTACTTTGGGAGGCCAAGGCAGAAGGATTGCTTTAGGCCTGGAGTTTAATATCAGCCTGGGCAGCCGGGCTTTGTGGCTCAGCCTGTAATCCCAACACTTTGGGAGGCCGAGGCGAGTGGACTGCCTGAGCCTGAGGGGTCAAGACCAGCCTGGGCAATTTGGCAAGACCTTGCCTCTACAATAAATAAAAAATTATTCGGGTGCAGTGGCGCACGCCTGTAGTTCTGGCTACTTGGAAGGCTGAGGTGGAAGGATTGTTGGAGCCCAGCAGGTCAACACTGGGGTGACCATAAGTGTGCCACTGCACTCTAGCCTGGGCGACAGAATGAGACTCCAAGATCAGCCTGGGCAATATAACGAGACTCTACGTCTACCAAAAAAACCCAAAAAAGCCAAGCATTGTGACACACCTGTAGTCCCAGCCAACTGAGTGGCTGAGGTGGGAGGATCGTTTGAAACCAGGAGCTTGAGGCTGCAGTGAGCTACTTTTTTGCCACTGCACTCCAGCCTGGGCAAAGAGTGAGACCGTGTCTCCAACCACCTCCCACTCCCCAAATAAACAAAAAAACACAAAAATCAATTAACGTAACATGGCTTATCAATAGAAAAAAGTACAAAACCCACATAAATGTCTCAATAGACATAGAAAAAGAATTTGACAAAACCCAACATCATTTCATGATAAATACACCCCACAAACTAGAACAGGAGGGGACTTCCTCAATCTGATCAAGGGAATCTATGAAAAGCTCACAGGTACTATCATGCTCAGTAGAGGACTGACAGCTTTCATCCTAAGATCAGGAACAAGACAAGAATGCTCGTTTTCATGGCTGTACTGGAGGTTCTAGAAACAAAAGGCATCTAGATTAAAAAGGAAGACGTGGAACTACCTCTATTTGCAGATGATAGGATTCTGTATATAGTAAACCCTAAGAAATACACTAAAAGCTATTCAAATTAGTAAATAAATTCAGTAAGATTGAAAAGTACAAAAATCAATCGTACTTCTACACACTTACGATGAATAATCCAAAAATGAAATTAAAACAATTATATTTACAATAGTATCAAAAATAAAATATGCAAAATAAAAATTATTTCTAAAATAAATTTAACAAAAGTGTAAAACTTGTACACTGAAAATTACCTAACATTGTTGAAAGAAATTAAAGTCCTAAGTAAACAGAAAGTCTATATTCATAGATAGGAAGACTTAATATTATTAAAATTCAATGCAATCCCTCTAAATTTCAGCTGGTTTTTTAAAAAGAAATTGGCAAGTTGATCTAAAATATATAAAAACAAAAGGGATTCCGAGTAGCCCAGGCAATCTTGAAAAAGAAGAACAAAACTGGAGGACTACACTTCCAATTTCGAAGCTCACTTGGAAACCACAGTAATGAAGGTGGCATGGTCCTAGCACCAGGAAAAGTGTATGGACACATGGAACAGAACTGAGAGTTCAGGAAGAACTCTAAAACATGTATGGCCAGCCGGGCTCAGTGGCTCAGCCTGTAATCCTGCACTTTTGGGAGGCTGAGGTGAGTGGATTGCCTGAGCCCGCAGGTTCGAGACCCGCCTGGGCAGCGAGACCTCATCTCTACAATAAATCAAAAAATCAGCCGGGCATGGTAGCGCATGCCTGTAATTCCAGCTACTTGGAAGGCTGAGGCGGAAGGATCACCGGATCCTAGCAGGTCGAGGCTGTGGTGGCCAGGAGCGACAGAGTGAGACTCCAACTCAAAAAAAACCCCAAAAAACATGTATGGCCAGTTGTTTGCTGACAATGGAGTCAAGACAAATTCCATGGAGAAACGCAGTCCTTGCAGGGGATGGAGCTGGTGCAGCTGGATACCCGCATGCAGAAGAGTAAGCTGGACCCTTACCCCCACCACACCCCAAAGTCATCTCAGAATGGATCAAAGACCAACTACAAATCTCTTAGGAAAAAACAGGTAAATCTTTGTGACCTTAGGTTAGGTACAGCAACACAAGAAAAAATAGATAACTAAACTACATCGAAATTAAAAGTTTATTCCAGGAGAGGTGTTATGTACCCACAGTTCCAGTTACTGGAGGCCCAGGTAGGACGATTACTTGAGCCCAAGAGTTTGAATCCAACCTGGACAACACCGTAAGACCTCGTCTCAAAAAATACAATTTTTTTAAACTAATAAAAACTTGTGGATCAAAGGACACCGTCAAGAAAGTGAACAGAGAAGACCAGAAAACCCAGTGAATTTAAGAGAGCTTTATTCTCACTCACGAGTGAAACTTGAACAATTATCATAATACTATAAGAAAAGGATTGGCAGTAGTGGGAAACTATTGCGGTGGGAGGGTGGCAAGACTGGCAGTAGTGGGAATCTGCTGGGGGGGCACACCTCATCAACAAGCAAATCTGCATAATGAACTTATGCATACCTAACCCTGAATTGTACCCCACATCTTTAAAATAAAAAAAAGTTTTAAAATCATGTATCTGGTAAGAGATTTGAATCTATAATATTTAAAGAACTCCTACAACTCAAATCTTAAAAAAGACAAACAACCCAATTAAAAAATGGGCACAACCAATGCACATGTGGCCAGGGCACCCATTACAGGTCTAGAGGCTGGAGCTGCCTGGCTTCTGAATTCCACATCTTGTTTTCCTTCTGCCCTCCCAAAGCTGAAGTCAAAGCAAAGGCTTTGAAGAGCAAACAGGCAATGCTGAAAGGTGTCCACAGCCACAAAAACGAGCTTCTGTTGGCCCAAGAGTGAGGCTCCAGAGGCAGCCCATACATCCTCGGAGAGCGCCCCCAGGAGACACGGGCTTGACTACTGCGCCACCATCTGACCACTGCGTCAGCTATGAGGAAGACGGACAACTACACAGCACTCCTGTAGACACTGAGGCCACCGAGAACACCAGACCGAGCTGTCTGTGAGATGCCCTGGGACACGGATGGGGTCCAGGGCAGCCCTGATCAGCCTGATGGAGAGAAGGAGCCTAAGGTGACCAGGACGCTTGGGTGTTGCCAACAAAGTTGGGGTGCTAAAAACTCAGGTCCAGCTCGTTCCTTCTAAATCAGTTCCAGGCACGGGATCAGAACAGACGTTTCTCCAAAGACAAAGTGCCAGCAGCAAGAGAGGAGGTGCAACTTCATCAGTCACCAGGAACCACAAGTCAGAGCCACACAGACCACCACAAGGAGGAAGAAAAATGCAGGTTCTGCAGGGGGCCCAGAAAGGACTACCAGGGCAGCCACCAGCCATCTTTGGGAATGCCAGAAACTTTGTCCTCTAAAGTCAGGGGACATCACGGCCCCTTCACACCCTCCTGAGATTGCTGCTCTGACCCAGCTCCCAGAGCCCACTTGCTGCCCTCATCACCTGCCATCCTGAACTGCCTCCTGCACCCCACAGCTCACGTCGGCTGGGCCCCGGGCTCTGTGTTCCCCTGCCAAGAGTGCCTCTGCCCATCTCTGCCCACCTGGTTGCCACTGGTCACTTGGCCTCAGGCCCGTGTCATCCTTGGGCCCTGGCCTTTGGGGCCCCACTGTCTGCTTGCTGTGCTGCTCCCGCCCTCCCAGTTTGGTGGGTACTGTGGCCCCTGCTGGGAGGCAACAGTGGACAGAGCAGGGAGCATCCCTGCCACTCACCGGGTCCATCAGCTCATCGTCCAGGTCCACGTTGCTCATCCGTCCAATTCGGAAAAACGCGGAGTGAGGTGACTAAAAGCAGAAGAGAAATCATGAGGGTACTGCGCTGCCATTCCCACTGCCCACCTATGTCCATTCCCACTGCCCACCTATGTCCAGGCCTGCCTGACCTGCCTGCCCGGGGGCCGGGGCATACCTGCAGAAACAGGGCCTCCCTGGGTTCTGGAATCTGCTCTGGCTGCCCACAGCCTGTCCTTGAGATGCCTGCCCTGCAACATGAGCCCCAGCCACGCTGACCCCAGAGGTGCATGCTCCTGCTCTAGGTTGAAGATGAGGCAACCGCTGCCCACAATGACAAAGGGCTCAAGAATGCCCCCCTGACCAGGCTGGCGCGCCCCACCCCACACCCACCCCTCCCTGTCTGTGCTGGTCCTGAGGCCCTACTCAGTCACTGGCCACCTCCACAAAATCATCTCCGGTGTGGCCTCTCTGGGCACCTGGCTGTGCCTCACTGGGCTTCAAGTGTGTTGACGCTGCCCACCCGACTGGACGGTCAGCCACAGGGGCACAGCTGAGCAGGGTCTCAACCACCTGGGTCTCCAGGGTGGGGCTGGCTCAGGGAAGTCACCGGTGGCTGGGGTGGCGTACTTTTGGTTGACTGAGCCTCCACTCCACTCACTACACCTCCTCACTGGACCCAGAGCTGCTGGGGCACAGGTACGACGAGGCCAGGGCTCCAGCTATCTCCCGCCTCAGCCTCCCAAAGTGCTGGGATTACAGGCTAAGTCACCGAGTCCAGCCATGCATTTCTTTTTTTTTTTTTTTGGAATTGGGGGGTCTCACTCTGTTGCTCAGGCTGGAGTACAGTGGTGAGATCATAACTGACTACAGCCTTAACTTCCTGGGCTCAAGCGATCCTTCTGCCTCAGTCTCCCAAGTAGCTGGGTCTACAGGTGCATGCCACCACACAAGGCTAATTTTTGATTTATTGTAGAGAAGCGGTCTTACTACATTGCCCAGACTAGTCTTGAACTCCTCAGCTCAAGTGATCCTCCCGCCTTGGCCTCCCAAAGTGCTGAGGAGTAAAGCAGGGATGAGACAGGGACTCCTGTGCTCATCCTTCCTTTCCCAAAGAGATCACTTTATAAATTCTTCTCATCCTTCAACTATTTCCTGAATCTTTAGCAACATATTTTTAGAGAAGGGTCTTGCTCTCTGGCCCAGATGGAGTGCAGTGGTGCTATCTTGGCTCGCTGCAGCCTCGACCTCCTGCATCCCAAAGCTCTGGGATTGTAGGCGTGAGCCACCGCCCAGTCTCTACTTCCTGAAACTTTACCAACGTTTTGGGGGTAGGAGGGGAAGGGGTGGTTTCTCCGCTGAGGGGAGCCACACGCCCAGGGCGCCCTGCCATCTGCATCAAAAAGCAAGTACATCCTGTGAGGAAAAGAAAGCACCAGAAACCGTGGGAACTGGCAGCCTGCTCATAGCCGTCAACCTCCTTAGGGCGGCAGCTATCCTGGCCACGTTGCCCATCCACCTCCTCACTGCCTTCCCCATTCCACAACACTCCCCGGACTCAGCTTTCCCTCACGAGGCTTCATCAGAGGCCTCTAAGTACTTCTTGGTGACACAAAACCACAGGGGACAGCGCCAGAAGCCAGCTGGGCAGGAGTGGGGTCAGGGAGAGACAAAGATCACCTGCACTAGGGGATCAATTCTCCCTCAAGCCTTACTCCACCCAGATGGGATCACAGTCGCCACAGACAGGCAAGGGAACCATAGCAGAGAAGGACGCTTCCAAATCTGAGGTACCTGTGAGCCGGGGTGGGGGTCCTGCCTCCTGAGGAGAGCTCACCCTGGAGGAGAGGGGCTCCTTAAGTCGCCAACTAACCAGTCGGGACCTACCCTTCCAGCCTCCCCCCACCCAACTCCTGGCCCAGGTCCTCTGCCAGACCTCTGGCTGCCACCGTTCTCTGCACATCCCCATGATGACCTGGCCCCGAAGACGGAGCAGCTCTGGCAAGGGGCCTGGGTCTTCACCGCTGGCCCCGCTCAGACTTGCGGTCAGAGGCCCCTCTCCAGAGGCCCCTCCCCAGGACCCTCGTCACCAAAGTTGGGGAGCAGAGGACAGACAGACCCACAGACACTACGTTTGCCCATTCCCACCGCCTCTGGGGAGCCCCCCACATGCCACCTTCTGATGACCAGTGAGGGGAGTATGCTCAGGAGCCACTGTCACCCCAGACCATGACAGACCTGGTTAGGTCTGAATTTCGGATAAACACCAGATACATTTTTTTTTTTTTTAGTTAGTCTCACTCTGTCGCCCAGGCTGGAGTGCAGTGACACACTCAAGGCTACCCCAGCATCGACTTGCTAGGCTCAGGTGATCCTTCCACCTCAGCCTTCCAAGTGGCCGGAACTACAGGCGCACACTACCATGCCCACCTAATTTGTTATTTATTGTAGAGACGAGGTCTCATCAATTTGCCTGGGCTGGTCTCAAGCCTGCGGGCTCAGGCGATCCACTCACTTCGGCCTCCTAAAGTGCTGGGATTACAGGTTGAGTTACCAAGCTCAGCCAGGCATTTCTATTTTTGAGTTGGAGTCTCACTCTGTTGCCCAGGCTGGAGTGCAGTGGTGAGATCGTGACTGACTATAGCCTTAACTTCCTGGGTTCAGGCGATCTTCTGCCTCAGTCTCCCAAGTAGCTGGGACTACAGGCACGTGCCACCACACAAGGCTAATTTTTGACTTACTGTAGAGAAGAGGCCTTACTACATTGCCCAGGCTGGTCTTGAACTCCTGAGCTCAAGTGATCCTCCTGCCTTGGCCTCCCAAAGTACTGAGATTACAGGCGTGAGCCACCATGCCCAGCCTCAACAGATAATTTTTACTATAAACATGCTGCAGACATTGCACAGAACACACCTGCATTAAACAGTATCTGCTAAGCCAAAATTCAGAGCTACTTGTGTGTGCAACACGTGATCTGGCAGCCTGCCCCTGTGCAGGCTAGGTGGTACTGACCGGAACAGATCACACCACCATCCCACGAATGACGTTCAAGTAGAATAATGAGCCAGAGACGCTGGACGCAGAAATGCCTCCTGTGAACTCACCTGCAAAAGGGCTAAAGTGAAGGAGAACCAGCCTGAGGCACAGGGGTCACTCATGGGGGGACGAAGTGAACGCCAGGGGCCCAAGGGCTCTGGGACCCCGGTGGCTGTCGGGTGGACTGGTCTCCAATGGCTGCTGACACCAGCCCACTCAAGTGCAGGGGTGGGGGGAGGACAGGAGAGCCCCCAGCTAAGGCTGGAAGCCGGGTGTCAGCAGGCCCAGGGCTGCATTCCTGCCCTCTGGGGGGTATCTGGTGCTCCTTGGGTGGGACTGCATTACTCCAAGTGCCGCCCCTGCCGTCACAAGGCCATCTCCTGCATCTCTGTGTCCACACTTCTCTCTCCTGAGGACTCACAGGGACCAGGGCCCTCCTACTTGGAATGGCTCATCCTAACTCGTTACTTCTGCAGTGACCCACTGCCACATGAAGTCTCAGTCACAGGCTTGGGGTTGGGTCATGGGCATATTTTGGGACCAGTGCTCACCCCCAGTAGGCAATCCCATTCCAGTGCAGCTCAGGTGATGCTCAAGTCCCATCTGCTCAGCTTGCGCTGCTTGTTGGTGCAGGTGGGCAGTGGGAAAAATACGTCTGCTTCTCTTTAAAAAGGACTGTTCATGCCCCAAACCGCTGAATCCGTGAGAAGGGCAGGGCGGCTCCTGGCCTGTGAGCCCCGGTACTGGCCCAGGAAACCCTGGCTCTACAGTGAGCTCTACCCAGGAGGGGCCAGTGCTGCAGCCCCACTCCAGACTGGAGGCAGAGGCACATGTGACAGTCAGTGTGTCTGTGTGACGGCTATTGTATCCACATGGCAGGCAGTATGCCCATGTGTCACACGTGTCCATATGACTGGTGGTGTGTCCATGTGACAGGCTGTCTCTGGCCATCCACCTGTGGTCAAGCCTGACTTGTAGAGCACCAAGACTGCCTTGCCACCAGGAGCCCAGTGTGCCTGCTGAGGGCAAGTGCCATACATGCTGGGCGACTGGCGGACAGAACTGAGAACTGAATTGTGAAAAGAAAATCACAACGTGCAGGGAGGGGCCAACGGGCTGGCCACATGAGCCAGCTTGGCCACCTGCAGTCACCCCCACACACTGTGGGCCTGAAGTCAGCACAGAGGATGTGCCTGGATGTCTCAGGAGCCTCCGAGGACAAGGAGACACTAGCTACAGGAGAGAGCGGTATGGTCCACACGGCACTGCCACACGTCCTGGGCTCCGGGCCAGAGAACTTCTCATCAACAAAAGCACTGTGAACAGACTTGTGAACACGCGAGGCAAGGCTGACAGGGGTGCGTGTGACATGTGGGCCACCTCAGGACACCCCCAGTTGCTCCCACCACAGCACCCGCCAGCGCCTCCGCAGTCATCTCAACTCCACCACCACTTTAAGGTTATCTTCTGTGATGAAAAAAATCACATTTACTTGAAGTTCAGCGATGTATTTGGTGCTGTCTCTTACTTTCTTTTTGAAATGAAAGTTAAATACTAGTTGTTAGGCCTGGTTTGATGGCTCACGCCCATAATCCCAGCATTTTGGGAGGCCCAGGTGAGAGGACTGCTTGAGCCCAGGAGTTTGAGTCCAGCCTGGGCAACATAGTGAGACCGTGTCTCTACAAAGAATTACAAAGTTAGCTGAGTGTGTTGGCACATGCCTGTAGTTCCAGCTACTTGAGAGGCTGAGGTGGAAGGATCACCTGAGCCTGGGAGGTCAAGGCTGCAGTGAACTATGATCTTGTCATTGCACACCAGCCTGGGCAACAGAGTGAAACTCTCACTAAAAACCAAAACCAAAACCAAAATCAAAAAAACAAAACCAAAATTTAGCCGTTGTTCCTCAAACTGCTGATACACACAACAGCTTGGGTGATCTCAAGGGCATGGAACTGAGTGGAAACAGTGTCCCAGAACACAGTACCATCTCACCCATCAAATGCTGGGGTGGCAGGACTGCAGGGCTGAGAGGGGATGGGTCACCAGAGATCAGAAACGGTGATTCCCAGGGAGAATCCTGGTGACGGCACATCCCGCATCCTGTTAAGTTGGTTTGCACATGAACCCACATGGGAATACCAGGGACAATTTCCCAGTCCGAGTGCCAACTGAGCTACAGTCCCACAGACACAGCACAGGAGAAGCTGGCGAAGGGTGCACCGACCCACTCTGTATGTCTTCTCAACTTCCTCAGGATCCACAATTACTTCGAACGAACACACACACACACACACACACACACACACACACAAAGTGGAACCACGTCAGACTTTAAAGCTCCCACAAATCAAAGGAAACAAGCAACTGTGTGACAAGGAACTCACGAAATGAGGAAACATTTGCAAACCATGTATCTAATAAGGGATTAATAGTCAGAATATATACAGAACTCCTGAAACTCAACCACAAAAAACTACCTGAAATACAAGTCCAGCACTTAAACAGACTTTTCTCCAAAGAAGAGGAACGTGTGACCAGCGAGCACTTGAGTAGAGGCTCAAAGCCGCGGTGGATGCTGGTTCACACCCACCAGGATCAAAAAAGAAGTGCACACGAGCTACAAAGAGGGAAGCAGGACCCTGCACTGTGGGTGGGAGGTGGGACGCTGTGGCCGCTGGCCACCATGGGAAACACTGGGACATCTGCTCAAAGCATGGAACCCAAGCACCACACGGCTCGCAGCTCCACCCGAGTAAAGGCCCGAGGGACTGAGAGTTGGGTCTCGAGGAAACATCTGCACACCCATGTTCACAGCAGCACCACTCATGGCAGCTCCAACCAGGAAGCAATCCATGTGTCTGCCGATGGATGAACACAACGTGACCCATCCGAAGAAATAATTCAGCTGTGAAAAGGAGTGATGCACCATAACATGCCGGGCACTGAGGACACCACGCTCAGGGAAATAAGTCAGTTGCAGAAAGACAAGCCTTGCCGGATGCCCCTCACATGAGGTCCCTAGAGTCGTCACGTCCACAGAGCCAGAGGCGGCATGGGGGCTAGGCAGTGGAGGCCAGGAGAGCTGCCATTGGGCGTGGAGTTTCCATCTGCAAGGATCAGTGCTGGAGGTCAGCTGCACAACCACGGGAGTACACATGACGCTACCGGTTGCACACTCAAAGATGAGTACAATGGTAATCTTTTTAAAAAGACAGGATAGAAGCTGCGGTGGCTGTGAGCGTGCCACTGCACTCCAGCCTGGGCAACAGACTGAGATGCTGACAAAAATAAAATAAAATAAAATAAAATAAAAAGACAGGATCTTGCCATGTTGCCCACGTTGGCCCTGAAGCCCTGGCCTCAAGTGATCCTCCCACCTCAGCCCCGAATAGCTGGGACTATAGCCGTACGCCACTGTGCCTGGCTTAAAATGGGAAATACATAGTATGTGGTTTTTACCACACAATTTTTAAAGTCTTTAAAACAAGCCAAGCGTGCTGGTTAATGCCTGTAATCCCAGCACTTTGGGAGCCGGAGGCAAGGGGATTGCCTGAGTCCTGGAGTCAGACCAGCCTGGGCAACTTAGCAAGACCTTGTCTCTACAATAAGCAGGGGCTCACAGGGGAAACAACACAGTGACACAAACAAAGCAAGTGCGAACTGTGTCAAGGACCAAAGAACAAGGAGAGGACAGCTCCACATGAGGTTGGCAGGTGGCACTGAGGCTGGGGCCTAAGGAGACAGACCTGAGAAGGGCAGAGCACCAAGGATGGGGGCAGGGCAGGAACCATGAGGGAAGGAGTAGTCCCATGTCTCTCTCTCTGTGCTGTGGGAGCCCTCCTGGGATCATCTGGCCTGGCCCAAGCCCACCAGAGTCCTTCAGCTGTCTGACCAGTTCTACTCACCTAGGCTGGCCCCCAATGCGAGTTCATCAAAGGCAGGAGGGAGACAAAACTCAGGGAGCTCTTGGGAGGGTCTGGCCCTACACAGCTTGGCTGGGGTGGGCTTGAGAGGACAAGAGACACTGTCCAGTCATGGGGAGGCAGAGGACCTCCCGGAGGTGCCAAGGATGGGCACTCACTCAAGTGGAGTGGAGGCCAGGGAGCCGCTGGGATGACCCCTAGGAGTCTGGCACCCCCAGCACCCTCAGGCTGTGGTCTGTGGCGTTAGGTCACCAGGGCAGGACCTGGTCCCACACAGACTTGAGATTCTCTCTGCTGGGATCTCAGGACCTGCACAAGACCCCACCTGCCTGAGTCCCCTGCTCCCAGTCCAACAGGCATCTTTCCATAAGCTCTCAGGACGCTGGGCTTCCTGCTGCCCACACATGACCCTGACTAGTCAGCTGACCTTGCCCCAGCACCAGACAGGCAGAGACGGCTCAGTAACTCCCTGTCACCCCACACCTAGATGGGCCTGAGCACAGGAGCAGCCCATAGTGGCTCTGAGGGGCTGAGCTGCAGTCCACACTGCCTGCGGCAGCCACCTCACAGTGCCCAGTCAGTTGTGCCCATGCTGAGGTGGCAACAATGCCACAGGCCACTCTGGAAATCCTGCAGCAAATCCCAAAGGGCTGGAGGCAGCCAGGACAAGTCCTCACAGTCGGTTCACCGGAACATTTCTGCAGAGCAGTCACTGACCTGGGATGGTATCTTAGTGCAGAGGGCCCTTCTGCTGCCACCTGAGGGTGCCCTGAGTCCACTGGTCAGAGCAGACCCTCTCCCAAGAAAAAGAAGCACCAAGAAATTCAGTCAGCTGCTAGGGAGTCATGCATGAACTCAAAGGCGAAGGTGAATCACTCCTGTGATTAATGTTTGTGGGAAGTGTGGATTTTTTTGTGTTTTGAGTCGAGGTCTCACTCTGTCACCCAGGCTGGAGTGCAGTAGCACAATCACAGCTCTCTGTAGTCTCGATCTGCTGGGCTCAAACGATCCTCCTGCCTCAGCCTCCCGAGTGCCTGGGGCTACAGGCATATACCACGACCCCGTCCCAGAGCATGTTTTTTGACAGGCACCATGCTCAGTGCTGTACATGCATTCACTTCTTTGCAGATGAGAAAACCGAGGCACAGGAAGTCCTTCAGCCAAGGGCGGACTGCGGCTCAGAGTATGAAGGCCTCAGAGACTCCCCAGCCTAACAGGTCTCTGGCCCTAGACTCCTTTCCAGTTTGTGTGCGGAGGCAGCCAGGCTCCTTCAGGACTGCAGCCCTGACTTCCTGCAGGCTCCCTCAGAGTCAAGCCAAATCAAAGGCAGCTCACGTGCTTCACACCATTATGGGGAGCCAGCCCCCCAAAAGAAATTTAGAGGGTCCCTGGAAGGTGGGGCAGCGTCGGCGAATATTCTGGAGAAATAAAGAGAAAGAAAGAGACTGGACTCTGTCTAGTGCAGAAGCCGATTTTGTAGTAGGGATAGATATTGAAAGAAAGATGGAGGAATAGATATAAAGAGAAAGAAAGAAAGTGGACAACTGTTCAGTGAAATGAGCAGAAGCCGTTTATTGGGACCAGCCGGAGTCTTTTATCCCAAACTTTCACATGTTAAATCACAAGACTTTCACATGAGCACAAGGCCAGGTGGGTGAAGCGCATCCCCCACCCACCAGATGTTTCCTCAGGCATGAGGAAGGACAATCCCAATCAAATCACAAGACTTTTACGTGAACACAAAGCCAGGTGGGTGGAGGGCGTCCTCACCCACCAGGCGTTTTCCCAGAGCATGAGGAAGGACAATCCCAAAATTATCTCACTGTTCCTTATGCTTGGTTTATGTTCCTCAAAAGCAATACAACAGTTTTAATATCACAAAATCCTAATAATCAATAACTTCTAAAACTTATGCATACCCAACACCTAATGACTGACTTAAATCCTAATATCTTTCTATTCTGTGTTAACTTTACCTATACTATAAACAACTCTTAATTATGGCTTAAACCAGTTCCTAAAGAATGTGGCCCAGCCCAAAGTTTGTGCTGGGCCATTTCTGGTAACCCTAGATAATAATCTATACCATCTAACACTGGAAACAGCCCTCTAAATGTATACACTAATTTTATAAATATATTTTTAAATCTTATAAAGAAGCTTGTATTATGTATAAGGCTCCCAAATGTGATCTGAGTTTGAACTGTGTTAAGTTTAAAGCCAAAACCACAGTCTGAGAAATAGGAACATTGGCTCTCTAGAGTCAGCCATGCCTGTCATAAAAGTCCCTGCCAGTGGGTAACGCTAAACAACAAAGAAAGGAGGAGGGAATGGGCCTTCAGCTCCTGAACCAGCCTGGTGGTCTCAAGGTCTGCAGCCCGCCTGGATCCCTAACGCTCAGGTAGGCCTCCACAGCTGGTTCCCAACACACCATGTTCCAAACTAGCTCGGGGCCCAGACACACATCCCTTTGTCCTTTTCCATCTGTCTGCCTGTCCACCTTGGATCCTGTGCTCTTCAAGTCAGAGTCTTGTGACCCTCCAACCCCTGAGGACCCTCAGACTGTCCTCCTGGGCACTGGGCCTGTTCCTAGCAGGAAGGAAGCTGCTTTCTGCCCCGGGTCCTAGGCAAACTGTATAGAGCCAACCACGAGCAAGTACAAAATATGTTGTTTTAACTGCATAAGAGCAGCTAAACAGTTGTTATTAAATACAAACAGAAAAGCTTGCAATGACTTTTAAGGGAATGATTTTTAAAGGAATAGATCAAAAGCTTCTTTCCCAAAAAGCCAACTCCTATATCTATCTGCAGAGAAAAGAGAACACCCCAAGCACATTCGGTCCTGAGATTCCCAATCTCTTTACCTCTCAGCCTGTGAAGCTGGTTTACACCTTCTATCTTGTGGATTTCAGATTACTTTCTTTTAAACAGAAAAAAAGACACACAGATGTATCAAAATGAAAATAACTCCCTGCCCATTGCCCCCGCTGCTGCAGACGAGCCACTTCAGATCACTTCTCACCAGACCCCAGGATGGAGAGAAGGGCCCACTGCAAGGGAGTGGGCTTCTCCAGCTGCGGAAGGGCAGACGCAGGCCTCCGCTGTCTGATGCATTCCGTCCAGTGGGAAGACCTCAACATGAATCCTACAGAAACAGCCTAACTTTTGTGTCCTTCCTAATCCTTAAACACAATCCAAGTCTTTAAAAAACAAATCTGGAACAGGAGGAAAAAATATAAAGCATAGCTGCAAAACAGATTAAGACCAAGTGATAACAAAAACTGCTCACTGACTCAAGATTAGGCAACATGCACAGACAAGGAAGTAAATGCAATCTGATCCTTCTCCAAATCTCAACGCATTCACAGACATCAGCAGCAAGATGAGGTGTGAACGCACTCTAAGTGCACCTAGGTGCTAAGGGAAACAGTGCAGACACCTGTCATTCCTGAGATCACCCTGCCTGGAATGATCCCCGTGGACAAAGGTGGCAGAGGTCTTCAGTCACTGTCACTGAAAGAGAGGCAAGTGCAATCTTTACTGTTAAAGGCTCCTGGGAATCAAAAGCAAAAGAAAGAACACCAGTCTCTCCTGCATTTATTACAATTTTGCAAAAAGTCACCCGAACAAAACAAAGAACTGAGCACATGTCCTCACTCACAAGTGGTCCCTGAACATCCATCATTAATACCACACTGCGACACGCATGCACACACACACACACACACACACTCAATAAGGGTACCTGAACCCAAAGCAGGCGAAGAGGGAACCAAAGGGAGGCCCACACTTCACCAGGACGACGACGGCTTACGTACCTAATGCTGAATTGTGCCCCACATCTTTAAAATAAAATTAAAAAAATTTTTTTTAAAGTCATCTGAACAGAACGCCACCTGCCCCCCTTGAAGGACCCTTTGGGAATAAGCCGCAACACTGCTACCAGGAAGAACCGCGGGCGGGTCTACCACCCAGGCCCCCAACCCCGCCCTGGGCCTGAAGGCCACCCCGCTGCTCCCCACGCCACTGGCCACCCGGCTCCTTCCTCCGGGAACTCAGAATCCAGGTTCCGGCTCTGCTGCTCGCCCGTGGAGCCCCGAGGCCCGTTCCCGAGGCCGTCGGTGGCTCCCTCGCCGGGTCTCTAAAATGGGGACGACACGACTGCCCTTCCACCGAGGAGCGCACACTTTCCGGCACCAGGCCTCAGTTTCTCCGCGGAGCAACCCGCCGATCAAAGGCCCGTTTCCCGCACCGCGGCGGCGCGAGGCCTCAGTTTCTCTGGAGCGACCCCGCGGCGGGCCCCACCTGGCGCGCGGCCGCGGGCCCGGCCCCGTTCAGCAGCGGGGTCCCCGCGCTGGGCCGCGCCATCCTCCGCAGCAGCGGCGCCGTCTCCTCGTCGTCCCGGTCGCGGCCGGACCACGACACCTTCTTGGAGACGTTGGCCATGGCCCGCGCGGAGGGGACAGGCGGGGTAGCGCCGACCACCCCGTGTTTGTGCTCGTGATCCGCGCCGGGGCCCACGTGACGCGAGAGGCCGGCCACGTGACGCGCCGCGGTGGCCGCGTGACTCGCGGCCCGATCACGTGACGGCCGAGCGCAGGGCGCAAGCGCGGTCTGTGGAGTCTCCGTCTCGGCGCTGCTGCTCTCAGGACGCTCCTCTCTCCACGGTGTCGCAGGGTCGGGCCGGCCCGCCCGTCTTTAGAGCGTCGCAGCGCGCGGGGACCTCGTTGTGCACGCGCGGTCGCGAGGGCGAGTCTGTGGCGCTGAGCCCGGAGCCCGGAGCCCGCAGCCCGGTGGAGGCGAACGGCTGCGGCACCTGGGATCCAGGGCCTGAGGATCCGAGAGAGAGACGCCCCCGGGATTAGGGGCGGGAGTAGCCCGAAGGGTCCACGCCGACCCATCGTGACGACATGACACGTGGATGAGGATCTTGAGCCCCCGGGGAAGGCGGGCACCCCTTGATGGGCTGCCGTCGAGCAATGTGAGCGGTGGCGGAGTCCACCCAGCAGCGCTTTGCAGCCATCCAAGGACGAATTCAGGGAGAACTGAGTCAGGTCATTTCGCGGGAGTCACTGAGTCAGGTCGCCGCAGGCGTCTCCAAAGGTCCTCCTGGAGGTGGCCTAGGAGAATAGGAAAAGATCATCCAGGGAGGGCCAGTTCTTCCCACTCTCAGGTGCAGAGAGACATTGAATGAGACAGCCATGCCCTGCACCCCCTGAGCTGTGTGTTCATCTCAAACTGGTGCAGACGTCCCAGGGGCCAGGAATCAGCCCAACTATGCATTCCACACTGTGGGCCTCCCCTAGAACTGAACAGCTGATGGAAGAATCACTCATAAGTATTATTTTTGTCAGCCAAGGCGAGCTCCCGACAGAACTCTGGATCAGCACACTTACTGCCAGCTCCACCCCCACGTGGAGGTGGGGTGTTACTCTGTGGCCCAGGCGGAAGTGTAGTCACGAGGTCATAGTTCACTGCAGCATTGAACTGCTGGGCTCAAGCAACCCTCTCACCTCAGCCTCTCAAGTAACTGGGACTATAGTTGCACGCCCCATACCCGGATAATTTTTTGTCTTTAAAGACCTGTTTTTATCCTGATGCGGTTCACACCTGCAATCCCAGCACTTTGAGACGCCAAGGTGAGAGAATTGCTTGAGCCCAGGAGACAGAGACTAGTGTGGGCCACGTAGCAAGACCTCGTCTATGAAAAAATCAACAAATTAGCCAGGCGTGGAGGTACACACCTGTAGTTCTGGTACACAGTAGGCTGAAGTCCTACCTACTGAGGAGGCTGAGGTGAGAGTGTCACTGGAGGCCAGGAGATTAAGGCCATAGTGCGCTGAGATCACGCCACTGCACTGCAGCTTATACCCTGCCTCAAAAAATAAAAACCTGCTTGTAACAAAGACCAAACAAAGGTTACTTGGGTCTAAAGTAATTTAGGCTCAAATAGACTCCTTAAACTATATTTAAGTTAAAGTAACTTTGTAAGTTACATTTTGTGTCTCAGTCTTTTCCTTTCAGTTCTTTTTTTATTTTTATTTTTTAGAGTCGGAGTCTCACTGTCTCCCAGGCTGGAGGTCAATGGCATGCTCATGGCCATTGCAACCTCGACCTGCTGGGCTCAGATGATCCTTTTGCCTCAGCCTTCCAAGTACTTGGAACTACAGGTGTGCACCACCACTCCCGGCTTTTAAAAAATTATTATTGTAGAGATGAGGTCTCGCCAAGTTGCCCAGGCTGGTCTTGGACCCATGGGTGCAGGCAATCCTCCCACCTCCACCTCCCAAAGTGCTGGGATTACAGGTGTGAGCCACTGTGCCTGGTTTTTCTTTTTTGAGCTAGAGTCTCACTTAGTTGTCCAGGCTGGAGTGCAGTAGCACAATCATGGTTTACTGCAGACTCAGCCTCCCGGGCTCAGGTGATCCTTCTGCCTCAGGCTCCCAATAGCTGGGACTACAGACACATACCACCACAATCAACTAATTGTTTTATTTTTTGTAGAGATGAAGCCTTGTCATGTTGCCCACATTGGTCTCAAACTTCTGGGCTCAGGCAGTCCTCTTGCCTTGACCTCCCAAAGTGCTGGGATTATAGCATGAGTCACCATGCCCCACCCAGGCTGTTTCGCTTAAGGGTGAAGGGAGAAAGGAAATCTCACAACCTGCAGCTGAAGCAAGCAACTGAGCTCAGCTTTGCTGGTGATGGGATAAGCTGGTATGTGTCTCCTGATGTGAGGCAGTGGGAAGGACACAGCATTGCTTCTGGAGTATTCCTGCAAAAAATGTTTCTCTTGAGTCTGCTTATAAGGGCACAGTCAGATGAACCCAAACTAGGGACACCCTGCTACACAGGGTGCACATTGTCCATAATGTCGGTATCCTGAAAGAAAAAGGGAGGCTGAAGAGACAGCTTGGAGGCGCCACACAGGTCTGGTGTTATTGGGAAGATTGGCAGTGACACACCGTGTCAGCAGTATTCCTGCAATGCTAGTGGTACTGTCTGAGTAACGCTTAGCTGCTATCCTTGACACCAATAAATCCAGAAATAGGAACTGGTAAAAAGAGGTTTATTTCTGAATTCGAATCAAGGGAGAAGAGCCTGGCTCCTATCTTTTTGAAATTGGTCTGCTCATTCTTTAGGTTTTACAGTTTGCTGTGATAAATTCAGGGTTGTTGGCACCCATTAACTGACTAGTGACTGGCAGAACTTAAGTTACAGCTGCAGTTTGTCAATAAAGACATGTGTGGTCCACATTTTCTGGCACCAGTTAACAGAAGTATCTCATAGTTTCTTATTAGTAACACCCAGCAGAAACATTAATCAGGCTGGCCATAGAGTAAAGGGAGTTTATAAGGCCTAAGACATCATTCATGACTACATGTTGTTATTAGTACACAAAAGTTATACAACTCATGAGACTTATGATTACCTTGATACTGTATCATTCAAACCTGTGTCTAAAGAAAAGGGAGTAAGTGCGGATTCATTTTTCTCAGTTAATTGGCACAGTCTGCAGGGAAGTTAAGAATACTTTGCAGTTACTTAACTGAGAGTGTAAAGGGGATAAGGGGAAACACTCTTCTTAGTTAACTATCAGGAATGTGGGTACGTGCAGGCCTGAACACTCGCCATGCCCTTCTCTAGGGGTTGTGGCAACATGGACAGACAATAGCGAGTCTGTATTATTTCCTCACTTTCAACTGAAGCCATGACATCCATCATGGAATTAGTTATGCTGCCTTAACCTAAACATGCGTATGATTCTTTCTCTCAGTTGACTTTTATGCTTTTTAGGCCTTGTTATGAATGCAGGAGTTTTAACAACACATCAGATACAAAGTATGAAGGCTAAATATATTAATATTGCTATTATAAACACAGTCAAAAAGAACATTCCCACTTCTGAAAGGAGGTCCTGTAACCCTGTTGGGAGCCAAGAAAACATGCTGGGAAGCCATCAGAGCCCTTTCCAAGCATCTCCGTAAGCATCTGTATCACCTACAGCATTATTGCTGGTTTTCATTTGACTTAGCATTGCCCTGATGTTCCCTGATTCATCTGGGATGAAAGTGCCACCCTCGGTATGAATAATGGCACGTGTGCCCTCTTGAGATGCAGTAAGGACGTCTAAAGTCATTCTGCTTTGTAGTACTGCCTTACGCATCAGAGTTATTTCAATATTAATTAACATGCCAGTTTTGCTTTCGTTCAAGGCTTGGTATGTGAATTTAACTAAAGCTTCAATGTGGAAGGACACACTTTCCAGTCCTACATTGGGTAAAAAGAAAGGACATAATTGTACCATTTGAAAACAGATCTAGTTCACTGAGTGTGCAGATGAGGCAAGTTGGCTATGTTTGCTTTTTGCAGAGTGCTGTATTTGTGTCCTTGGGCCTATGGAAAGCCCAGAGTGCATCTACCAATCCCACCTGGGGGGAAACCAAGATCATAAATTGGTACCACAGATCCACCAAGTCCCATTGGGAGCTCACCAGGATACCCGGCCTCTGAATCCAACTGGTGCAAACAAATCGCTGTTCTTAAGGATGAAAAGACTTTGGCATTGCTCCAAAGGGACCCAGCCCATGGATCAGGTTGTATTTAAAGATGTTGCTTCTGGATGCGGTGGCTCACACCAATAATACCACCACTTTGGGTGGCTGAGATGAGAGGATTGCCTGAGATCATGGATTTGAGACCAGCCGGGGCAACTTGGTGAGACCTCATCTCTACAATAAATCAAAAAATTAGCTGGGCTTGGTGGTGCATGCTTGTTGTTCCAGTTACTTGGAAGACTGAGGCAGAAGGATTGCCTGAGCCCAGTAGATATTGAGGCTGCGGTGGCCATCAGCATGCTACTACACTCCAGTCAGGGTAATAGAGTGAGACTCCAGCTCAAAAAAAAAAAAAAAGTTGCTTTGAATGGGTTTTTTATTGCTGCTGTTCCCAACACAAGGGAGGTGGTTTGTTTACTCTCCCCTATTCAGGTGTGAGCCATTTTACCCCATCCCATATCTGATGGAACCCTCCCATGGTTCAATAATTGAGGCCTGGAGCTTCAAGCACACACTGATTATGTTGGTTAAAAATTATATTGTCTTGTATGGTAGATTGGTATGAAAAGGTAAAATTATGGCCTGGTTCACTTATAGTTTTCTCAATGGCTCACTGCTGTGAACTAATTCTTGTTAGGTCATCTCTATAAGCTGCTTGATTTCCCAACTCTGAGCTCCTGATGTACAGATCTAGTTGCTTTCACTCAGTCCCACTAGGGAGCCCCAGAGGCTCCTGAAACTGGAAGTTGCCCTCAAATCCAACAATTTGAATAAATAAATGTATTGGCATAGGGATAGGCCCATTCTAAACACACATTTCTTTTTTTTTAAAAGAATATTTTTATTTTATTTATTTTAACATATTTTTATTTTAAAATTGTGGGGTACAGTTAAGGGTTAGGTATACAGGTATGCATTGTACAGGTATCCTTGTTGATGAGGTGTGCCCCCCCCCGTCCCCAGACAGACATCAACTACCGTTAATCCCACCTCTCTTCCCCTCCCTGCCCCCCCATAGGTTCCCACCACTGTCAATCCTTTTCTTACAGTATTATGATAGTTTAAACACACATTTCTGTTGGCACTCATAACATAGGGTAACAATAAGAATAGTAAGAATCATTTCATTTGCTTAAGTAACAGCCGTAAGTCCTGTGTTGGCTTTACTGTCTGCTGAGGCTGTGGCCCTGGTCCGGAACATGGTCTCTCTGTTCTGGCGCAAACTTTTTCACCCAGGAATGGTACACCCAAGGCTTGATGCCTATGAGCTTTAATGCTGTAGGATTGATGAGTAGGACATTGTAGCGTCCCTTACACTTTTCTTGCAGCTGTCGGTCAGGTTCTTTTTCTCTCCAGTTCATTAACAGCACTTACTCCCGTGGGTGGAAGGTATGGCTGGGTTCTCCATGGTTCAGAAAGTTCCTAGGGGAAGCCAGCTTATGAACAGAGGTTAAATTTTGTCCCAAATGGACAACATACTTTCTTAGGAGTACATTGTGTTCTCTGTCTGGGGCCCTACTCCCTTCATAGGTGCAGGAAAAAGGCCTACCATATACAATTTCAAAGGGACTTAAATTAATCTCACTTCAGGGACTGATTTAGACCCTAACCAATGCAATACCAAATACCCATGTTCAGTGTACTTGTGTCTCCTGACAGAGTTTGGCAATTACTGTTTTTAGTTCTGGCCACGTTATTCTTTGGAGGAGACCTGCCAGATGTTTTCAATTTACAAGTTCACAAGTTAAAAGGTGGTTTTACCATCATTTCTATGGCTTTGGTTAATTAAGGAATGGTATTGGACCTTCTGCCTCCAATAGGGAACCCAAAAGATTCTTAGTGATTATTATGCTAAACCATGAATTGCAAGGTTGGGCTGTTCTATTTTTACATCTGATGGAGTTTTCTTTTGATTTGCTCAGGGGATGGGGTAGACTGCCAGTTTGGCCAGCAGTAAAGTATAATTTTTAAAATATCTGAATGCCTCCTAAAACCTGCCTATGGGAAATTTATCTATGTCCAACCTGTGCTGCTTACCCTGCCTCAACCCCCCTTAGAGACTTTCAATCCCATTATCATATGGGGTGCTGAGGGGTGAAGGTCAGTCTTCTGTAACTTCTTTAAAGCTGGCAGTGGGCGTGGCTCTGCTCAACTAGAGAGTAAAACTCTGTCTGATCTAAAGCATCCAGATCTGTTTCAATAGAGGCTTCGTTTGCAGGCATTGACTGGAATCCTTGCGTGACTATTTTATGGGCATGAAATTGCTGGATTAAGACCATACTTTGCTTGTGAAAAATCTGTAAATTGCTTCAAGAAAAAGGTTTTTCTTTTGACTCTGAGAAATATAAAAAAAATTAGTAAATACTTCAAATAAAAAGTTATAAAATTATTAGTTTTGTTTTAACTTAGTTTATGCAATTAACTCATTCTGTTAGCAATCTTATGTTGGATTAGCAATCCTTATGCACACATAAGGTTTTTACTTGGAGTTCTGGAAGATTTGAAAGTTGTTAGCAATTTGCACTGAATGACACTTGCCAGAGTCTTATAGCTGATTATAATGATAGCCTGGGTAGGCAAAGCCTGAAAAATATTTCTGTGACATAATGGCATTTTGGCCTAACATCAGTGTGATTGCTATTAATGGTTAATTTATAGCAACAACTAAAATTTTACAAACTTAGTTGTTCATAGAATTTCTTTCACATATTTCTTTCTATAAACCTCACACAAACCGTTTTCTTTCTTTTTTCTTTTTTTTGAGTTGGAGTCTCATTCTGTTGCCCAGGCTGAAGTGCAGTGGCATGTTCCCAACCACTGCAGCCTCGACCTGCAGGGCTCAGGTGATCCTTCTGCCTCAGCCTTCCAAGCAGCTGGAATACAGGCATGCGTCACTATTTTTTTGATTTATTGTAGAGATGAGGGCTCTCTAAGTTGTCCAGGTTGGTCTCAAACCCAAGGGCTCAGGCAATCCTCTCACCTTAGCATCCCAAAGTGCTGGGATTATAGGCTTGAGCCACAGTGCCCAGCCACACAGACCATTTTCAACATGCTTGAACTTGTTATTTTTGTCCTATACTTTTCTTTTTCCTAAATAACCATTCACTCTATTGTAGGAAAAAAATTTACCATACAAGATCCTTTCCTATACAAAATTATTCTCTCTCTCTCTCTATTTTTTTAACCAAAACATACTTTTATATCACCAACTTTCTTTACATCTTTGCTTTCTGGTTTCTTTCTTTTTACCTTTATATATGTAACTTTTTACATTTACA
This sequence comes from Carlito syrichta, assembly GCF_000164805.1. Lineage (NCBI taxonomy): Eukaryota > Metazoa > Chordata > Mammalia > Primates > Tarsiidae > Carlito > Carlito syrichta. Next base: position 356,364 of record NW_007257440.1, read on the forward strand.
ATTTGAATTAACCTTTTAGTAACTTTTAATTAGAGGATAGGTGAAATCTCTAACTTGGAACGCCCTCACTACCACTAGGGAGCAGGTGTATGGAGAAAGAGGCCTAACGAGCAGTTTGGGCTGAAAACTTAGGCCCAGAATTGATCAGAAATGAATTTGGACCCCAGCCACTTCCATACAGACCCAGGGATTCTCTAGGGTGATGGCAAACAGAGCGCTGAACTGGGCCATGGACCCTGGATCCCTTCAGTGAGTGGCCACCATTTCTGAGCTAGGTGTTTCCCGTTCCCTCCAGGAGAGGCCGCACCAGCTCTTCCAGTGTCTGCATGTTGGACAAGGTCCTGGGGGCTTAGGCCATTGAGGACAATTGTGCTTTAAGTGCCCAGATTGATCGCATTCCTAGCAACAGATACCATTTCCCTCAGCAAGTCTGTTCTTACTGGGTTTTCATTGACGGCTGAAGTTTTGCCACTAATGGCAACTGCCAACAGGTTTGCCTGTTTTTTTCTCTTTGCTGCTTATCCTATAGTCTTTTTCTTTCTTTCTTTCTTTTTTAAACTCAATGTCTTGGCTGTTGAAAATCCTAAACACCTCCTCTAGTAAGGAGGCTTGGTGATTGTGGTTCTAACTCTAGCTTTTGAAACTCTCCCCAAGTATATAGAGCTGATTGGCTGATGAAAAGGCTTCTACAAAGATTTGTTCTTCCAGCATATCAATGTCTGGATTGATATATTTCTTGATAGCTTTCACTAACTTTTCCTGAAAAAGAGCAGGATTTTTATCTGGACCCTACGTGATTTTCTTTCCCTTGGCATAGTTAGCAGATTTAACTATATATTTCTTTATGCCTTCCTTGATACACACAAGCATATGATCACTTCTTGCCAAAACCCCCTCTCCCCATTGGCAATTTCATTGGGGATCAGCGTTAGGAACAGCTACTGTTCTAATTGCCTACTTATCTGGTTGTTGTTTAGCCATTATGTCAGTGTGTGTCTGTGCTGCCTTAAAAATGCACTCTTTCTCCTCTGGGTTACAGCAGGTAGAGAAAACAACATTAACATTACCCCATGTTAGATCAAGGTGAGGGTTAGAGTTTGAAATTCCTTTAAAAATTGAGGATTTTCTGAGAAGCTTCCTAATCTTAACTGGCATTGTGCCAAATTTGTCATGAAAAAAGGGACATGAGCCTGTATAATTCTTGTCTCTCTGTTTGCAACCTCCTGTAATAGATATATTGGATCGGGGGAGGGTGGAATGCAGTTCCACTGTGTGTAGTTTTCACAGGACTGGGTTCCTTTGGAGGCATAGGATACATGAACTTACAAGGTAGAGAGGTGTCAGCTTGGGTGGAGTTAACAGGGGGCTCAAGCGGCTGAGCCTGGGCCAAGTCAGCAGGAGGCCCCTGCGGCTGATTCCCTCCCCCTCTCCTCCACCCACGGTACCCCAGAAAGCGCTAGAAGATAGCACCTGAGAAAACAGAGGGTCACTAAGTGAGTCTTCTTTTTCCTTCTTCATCTGAGAATGTAAAGCCTGATGGAATAAGATTTTGTCTGTAGAATGCTGATATAAAATCATAAAGAAAACCCTACAATACAAGCAGTAGTGTTAGCTAGCATTAAATTTTAAAATAAGGTCTTGCAATATACTACACACTTCTAAGAGACCTTTGAACAGTTTTACAGGGATGAATGTTTTATCACAATCTCAGGCAAGACCTAAACCTTTAGAAGCAGATTTACTTCCAAGTAAGCTGGCTGCCAGCATTTGAAAATGGACATCAAATCCCTTAGTTGCCAGAGGACAATTACCTTTTTTTTTTTTAACACTACTGTAAGATTGCATTCTTCAATGTGCAGGGTTAACAAAAGGCAAAGTAACATATAAGTGAGATTTCTATATTCCTGAACGGATTGATTAGAATAGACTCTCCCTAGGAATCCATGAAGGAAAACACAAGCTAAGGAAAAGTGAGGAGGGGGTTAGGGAAAGAGTCAGGGATAACTGATAGCATTTCATGTACAGCAGGCAACTTTGCATATTTCTGACAACAAAAAGCTGGGGATTTAACAATGCAGACAGAAGAAACAAGACGTCAGACAAGGCAGGCTTATGTTTAAGAATGGTATAGACATAAGATGGAATTGGCAAGTGATCCATCCTAACCTCGGACAGCACTAGGTGTTCTGGCTCAAAATGTGCTGCTTGTGGAGGGAGCACCTGTTGGCCATGACACCGCCAGTCGTCTCCTGCCACTTATGTGGCTTGATTTCCCCTTGGGGCCCTTATGTGCGCCCCAATGGGACCACCCTCAGGAGCACTGGAAACCGTTTTCAGCCTCCAGGCGATCTGCCTCATGGACACTTTCCAGCCGTCTGATCACTGTTTCTGGAATCAGGCATGGATTCAGATCTGCTGAGCATCTGATCAAGTTTGGGACCTTCCAGAGCCCCCAGAGTCCTTTGTGCCTAGAATGGAGAGGTCCCTATGAGGCCCTTACATATCATGGGAGTTAATCCCCGACAGCTTCTCAAGTCCCTCAGTCACCTAAGGGAGCCTGTTTGCACAGACCAAAGGGAAGGGTGACTCTTATCTTGGACTCAGACCGGAGTCTGAGTTCATAAAGGTGGAGTTCCCTGTTCTCCTGAAGGTTTTCGCCGCCAACATAAATACCACGCAAATAAAGGGAAATATCAACACTTAGGAAAACATAAAATAACATAAAAGAGATGCATGCCAATCAAGTTTTAAAATTACAGCATGTCCCATCAAACAAAGTATAAGAAACCAGACAGCTTTCTTAGAAAACTCAAATACAAACAAAAGGATATCCCAATGAAATCACTAACAGGTCAATTCAGTCTTGCTCCAGAGTCTGCAAATTGGTCTCAGGCACCCAAGTGAGAAAGCTTCTCTAGCCCCCTGAGTACATTCAGGTTGGTACCAAAAAAGGTAAGGTACCCACCGAGGCCTCTTTCTTACCAGTTCATCAAGGGCTGGTCCTGGTCAGCGGGGCTCCCCCCAGAGAGTCCCTGGAGCACAAAGTGGCTCCAGCAGCTGCTATGGTCACCAGAATGTTACTGTTAGGGTCACATCCCCACAGTGGGGCCTCCAGAATGTTAGGTCAGACCCACTGGGAGTGTGGGTGTCTGGTGTGTGATTTGATGCATGAAAGATGCAAAGAACCAAGAAAATCTACAGATTTAATGCAATACCTATTAAATTACCAGCAGCATCCTTCTCAGAACTGGAAACGACAGTACAGGAATTCATATGGAAACACGAACGACCATGAATTGCCAAAACCGAAATGCCTGCTAGCAAACCTACTGTGGTGACTCCAAGTATAGTGAATCCCCCATTTTGCCTCTCAGTTTCCCCTCTCACCCCTCCTTGGCGTGACTGCCCCAACCTTCCAGTAAACATTAACCACATCCTGCTTGATGGAAAGCCCAGATAAGCTGTTCTGTACTTGTTACTGTTCTGCTAACTGTTCTGTAACTGGAATTTCCTGTATACACCCCACCCGACTCTGATAAAAATTATAGTTTTGGCCTTTATAAACCCCTTGCTTGTTCCATTTGGGGTCGAGAAAGTCTTTCTGGCATGAGCCTCCTCTCAACCGCTGGCAATAAAGGATTCAATATTTAACTCTCAGTGTGCTGGTGACTCCTTACTCATGGTGCAGCTACAACAAAACAATCCTCAGGAAAAAAAAAAAGCAGGAGTTATCACACTCCCAGACTTTAAACTCTATTAAAAAGCTACAATAATCAAGACAGCCTGGTATTGGTACAAGAACAGGCATACAAACCAATGGAACAGGATAGAGGTTCCAGAAGCAAAATCTCAACTTCTCAACCAACTCATCTTCGACAAAGCTTCTACCACCAACGGCTGGGGAGAGAGGAAACTATTCAGTAAATGGTGCTGGAAAAACTGGCTGACCACATGCAGAAGATTAAAACAAGATCCCTACCTATCATCATACACAAAAAATCAGCTCTAAATGTATCAAAGATCTAAATGTAAAACCTCAAACTATAAGAACCTTAGAAAATGCAGGAGATACTCTTACGGAAATTGGAACAGGCAACCAATTCCCGATCAAAACCCCAAGTGCCCATACCTTAAGAGATAATATAGACAAGTGAGACCTCATCAAACCGACAAGCTTCTGCAAAGCTAAAGAAACCATCAAAAGAGTGGGGAGACAGCCCACAGACTGGGAAAAAGTATTTGCCAACTGTATGTCTGATAAAGGCCTAACATCTAGGATCTACAAGGAACTCAAATGTGTGGAAAAGAAAAAAAACAAAGAGCCTCATTACGAAGTGGGCAAAAGATATGAATAGAAAGTTCTCAAAAGATGACATACGAACAGCCAATAGATACATGAAAAAATGCTCAGCCTCACTAGTCATCAAAGAAATTCAAATTAAAACTACACTGAGCTACCACCTAACTCCATTCAGGATGGATATCATCAATAACTCAAAAAACAACAGGTGCTGGAGAGGATGTGGCGAAAAGGAAGTACTTCTACACTGCTGGCGGGAGTGTAAACTAGTACAACCTCTGTGGAAAACAGTGTGGTGATTCCTAAAAGATCTAAAAATCGACCTTCCAAATAACCCTGCAATCCCCCTACAGGGAATATACCTGGAAGAACTCAAATTACTCTATAAGAAAAATACCTGCACATGTATGTTTATAGCAGCTTTATTCACAGTAGCAAGAACATGGAACCAAATGTGCTGCCCATCAAAAGAGGACTGGATAAAAAAAAATGTGGTACAGGTACATGATGGAATATCACACAGTCATAAATAAGAACAAAATCATGAACTTCACAGCAACCTGGATGGATTTAGAGTCTATAATACTGAGTGATCTTACACAGAAACAAAGAACTGAGTATCACATGTTTTCACTCATGAGCAGGCCTTGGAACACCTATTGTAATACTATAAGAAAAGGATTGGCAGTAGCAGGAAACTGCCAGGAGGGGGTTGGGGAAGCAGGATTGGCAGTAGTGGGAGTCTGCCTGGGGAGGGGGGGTACACCTCATCAACAAGGGTACCTGCATAATGAACATCTGTCTACCTAACCCTGAATTTTACCCCACATCTTTAAAATAAAAAAATTTAAAAAAAGAAAGATGCAAATAATTGCACAGAATTTAGATTAGAGAATATAGTTTAATATGGTTTATTTAAAAAGTAAGTCAGAGAACAAGAGAGTGAGAGAGAGGTGACTCATCTCCCCAAGGTAGGGGAGGGGGCCAAAGTTTAAGAAAACATGGCCTGCTCATAGCTCAAAAAGCACATGGCCACACCATAGCTTAGCAAGGCAATGGCTGTGATGACCTAGCAATGGCAAAACGACTGCACATGGTTGAGTCCTTTTTTGTTTTTATTTTTGGTTGAGTCATTTTAATTATTTCCCTTGGATGCAGGAAGGACATTAAGGTGATTGGGTGGTGGTCTGCTCCATGTTATTACGAAGGGGCAGGTAAGCGAGGGTACTGATGTCAGGTGATGGACAGCAGGCAGATGGGTGAGTTTGTTGCATGAGTCTTAGATCTTGAGGTCCCCAGACATTACATCTCATGCCCTCAGGTGGTGAGTTAGATGAGAGGAGACAAGGCGGGAAGGAGTTTTCCTCCAAGAAACCTGTCAGACATTTGTAATCCACAGACTCCTAGACCAAAATGTGGTCTATTATTATTTCTGTGACTCAGTCCTTATCTTGCACCTGATAGAGTAGCTGAGGGGTTTAGGGTAGGCTGATAGCTTGGCCTGCAGTAGAATGTCTAAACACTTTGTAATGGCTATGCTAAGGCAAAAAGACTATGCCAAACTAAGATTATTCTAGGTTTCAGTAGGTACCTCCTTTCAGTTGTAGTCTGAGTAAAGGCTTGGCTACTAACCCTGAACACCAATCAATCTAGAGGCAGGAACTGATAGAAAGATGTTTGTTTCTGAATTCAAATTCCGGGACAGGAGCCTGACTCCTGGATTTTTTGAAATAGGTCTGCTCACTCTTCAGGTTTTACAGTTTGCTATGATAAGTTCAGGGTTGTTGGTACCTATACATTGACTATGTGAGTGGCAGGGCATCGAATAGAACTTAAGTTACAGATGCAGTCTGTCAATAAAGACATTTATGGTCCACATTTCCCGGTACCAGTTATCAGAGGTATCTCACAGCTTCTTATTAGTAACACACAGCAGAAGCATTAATCAAACCGGCCATAGAGTAAAGGGAGTTTATAAGGGCTAAGACATCATTCATGACTACATGTTGCTATTAGTACACAAAAGTTATACAACTCACAAGTCTTATGATTACTTTGATGCTGCATCATTCAAACCTGTGACTACTAAGAAAAAGGAGTAAGTGGGGCTTCATTTCTCTCAGTTAATTGGGCACAGTCTTCAGGGAAGTTAGGGACACTTTGCAGTTATCTACTGGGTGTGCATAGGAGATAAGGGGAAGCACTCTTTGTCAACTCTCAGGAATGTGGGTACTTGCAGGCCCGGACACTTATCATGCCCTTCTCTAGTGGTTGTGGCAATATGGACAGACAAAAGTAGGTCTTCATATCACTACCTTTCCCAAGTGTGCTCACTCCTTGTTCTTAGGGGGTAGATACTGGATATTTAGGAGGATTTGTTGTGATGTGATGTCTGCAACTTCCTCTCCCAATTCAAAATCCAACCATGATCATAACGTGTAGCAGCGACCTCTGGAGGGAGAAGGGAATGTGTGGAAATGCTGATACTTGGCCTTTGGCTTTCTCAGCAATGCTATGAGAGTGACAGGGGCAGGAGTCTTCCGAAGGTGGCAGAAAGAAAGTGAAGAAGCTTTCTTGCACATCTTACATTTTCATCCTAGAGTCTTCAAAAATTAAACTTTTCTTCTTTTTTATAAGTCAATTCACCTGCATCACACTCTCAGTCATATGCTTCGCAAACTGATCGCCTGGTATGGATAGACAATGTCCATTCAGTTAAAAATAATGGTCTGAGCAGTTATTTGATATTTGATATGGATTTACTCGCTAGTCAACGTGGGATCCCTGAACCTGGAGTGTTGGCAGCACCTGGGGGCTTGTTAGCAATACAGAGTCTCAGGCCTCACCCCACACCTGCCGTGGTAGAACATTTGGATAACGAAATCACGAATGATCCACATACACATTTGAGTGTGAAAAGCAGTGGCGATCTAACAATAAGCCTTTTGAGCGAGCCTCATTAACTTAAGTCTTCTCAAAAACAGTTTCATCAATAGCTTTATCTTCAGGCAGAGAGGACAGGTATAGTCAAACAGGTAAGCAATATTAAACCTTGCACACCTTGTCTCCTGGAAGTACCTTCCCCTGCAACTGCTTCTTCTCTACAGTACTTCAGCTCTTCTCTCCATCTGTGTAAGATAACTTAGCCCTGAAGACCCTGAAGAGTCTATAAAAATAAAACTCAACTGAACCTGTTTTGAAAATTTGGGAAAGTTTCATAATCTCTAATGTGCCTGGAAATATTCCATGTATCTTTGGAGAGTGGATCACTTTGCATGTAATTTCTCTTTACTGTATTACGTGTAAAAGATGTTTTTTCCAACAGGTAACTATCAAAGGAGTTCTCGGGCCACTGTCCCATTTCGGCTATAAAAGACAACTGTAAACGTTCTCCACGCACCCTTAAAAATAATCACAGAATGTTGCATGTTATTCATGTATAAATCTGTCTAAAATAAAAAATAAAAAAGAAAAGAAAAAGAAACTTTTTTCTTTTATATAAGTAAGACTTTATTTGTCACCCTTTAACTTTAATCTATTTGCATATTAAATAGATTCATGGACTGGAGACTGAAACCCATGGACTCATTCAAGTTCAGCACCTGTCTCATGCCTGGTGGCTTTTCCAGAATGGCCACCTTCACTGTGAAGCTCCCTGAGTTTTCCCAGGGAGAAAGCAGTTGGTCCATGTTCTGAGAGACACTGGCGTGAGGTGAAAGCACCGTGTTCAACACAAGGAACAGAGGAAACAGGCACCAGGACTTGAGAACCCAAATTGCCCTGATGGCCCCCAGGGCTGTGTGTTTGGACTGAGCCTTGCTGAGTGAGAAAATCTCACTTATGTTACGGTCAGAGGAATGTTCGGCTGCCATCTCTCACAGCCGATGAGAAGGTGAGAGGCAGAGAATGAGGAACCGAGGTTTATTTCTAAATTCAGAATTCAGGGCGTCAGAGTCTGGCGTTTCTTGCACAAGTCTGCTGGCCCTTAGGTCTCACAGTTCATGTTGATCAGTCCAGGTTTGGGGATTGCTGTAGATTAACATCAAAATGACGTGACCAACAGAGCATGGTTCAGAAGTCCAGGTATAGCTGCATTTTGCTGGTAATGACATCTAGGTTACATTTTCTTGGTACCAGCTCCTAGAGGTATCCTGCAATTCTACTTATCAGAAACCCCAGGCAGAGGAGTTACTACTGAGCAAAGGAGTTACCAGAGCCTATTACAAAGTGAGACATTACTCAGTATAACATATCACTAATCAGTAGTCATAACAAGACCAAAGGGTGTATAAACCTATGCTTCCAAGGTGACCATGACTCTTAAACTGTTACTAATAATAATACAAAAAAGTGAATAAGGATCCATTTCTATGGGTGAGATGAGTACAGCTCACAGGAGAGTTGGGGTCGCCCTGAAGTGGCCAAAGACTGGAATGTGGAGAAGATAAGCAAAATGCCCTTCTTTCTGTCTCTCAGGAATGGAAGGCTGTGCAGGATCATTTGCTTCTATTGCTCTTTCAGGGTTGTGGCAATAGGGAGAAGCAATAGTGGGTTTCATATCACTAGAAAATACAAGCTAATGGCTGAGAAAGGGATCCAGCAGGTCTGAGTTTCCCAAGACAGAAATTCCAAGACCCAGATCAAAGTTTCTGAAATGTTGAGACAGGGTGAGAAGACTAGCTGAAGCCAACAGGAACCAGCCAGGACCAAAATGGTGTCCAAAGTGACCTCTGCATGCCCTTTATGATTATATGCAAATTATACTACATTAGTATGCTAAATACACTCCCACCACCCTCATGACAGTTTACAACTACCATGGCAAATCCCAGAAGATATCTTATATGTTTTAAAAAAGGAAGAAGCCTTCAATCCTAGGAATTCCCCACCTCATTTCTGGAAAACCCATGAATCATCCACTCCTTGCCTAACAGAATCACGAGATGGCCATCAGAGTGAGCTGGGCCTGTGGGGTAGCCTGCTCTCTGTCATTTCAGTAAACTGGTTTCATTTTCTACTTAAGACCTGTGCTTGAATTATTTCCTGCATGAAATCAAGAACTGTCTTGGCCTACTGGGTGGCCCTTCAATATTGGGGTTCACATGTCTCATTACTAACGAGGATTTTCAGGGCAAAAACTGCATGGCCAACTTCCATGACATGGCTCTTACCCGTGACAAAGTGCTCTGTGCTAAAAAAAAAAAAAAAAAAAAAAAAGGCAGATAATGAGGGAAACTCACATGGGTGTCAAGACTACCGATGGTTATTTGCTGAGATATTCCATGTTGGTTTCACTAAAAAAATGTGGCTCAAATTGGGAAGACCTTGCATAATCAGCACCAGTAGGGCACCAACTCCAGAAGAAGATGGGAACTCAAGACCCAATAGGTGCAGACGAATTAGTTGAAACAAGTGGCTAATACATTGAGTCCAGACAGCACTGAGCAAGACATCAATGGATGAAAGATTAACAGTGGTCTGTCTGTGCCGTGGGATATGATTTGATCATGATATAGAATGAAGTTCTGATCCACACTATGTCCTGAATGGACCTGGGAAACACAGTGCAGAGTGAAAGAAGCTACACGCAAATGGACACTAACTGTATGATTTCTTTTTTGTTTTTTGAGTTGGAGTCTCACTCTGTCGCCCAGACTGGACTGCAGTGGCATGCTCCCGGCCACCGCAGCCTCGACCTGCTGGGCTCCGGCGATCCTTCCGCCTCAGCCTTCCGAGTAGCTGGAACTACAGTTGCGCACTTCCATGCCCGGCTAATTTTGTTTTATTTATCGTAGAGCCAAGTTCTCGCCAAGTTGCCCAGGCGGGCCTCGAACCCGTGGGTTCATGTGACTCACGCACCTCGGCCTCCGAAAGCACAAGATTACAGGCTGAGCCACTGAGCCTGGCCTTGTATGATTTCATTTATAGAAAGTTCCAGAACAGAACATGTAACTCCATAGAGACAGAAAACTCATGAGTAGTAGCCAGGCACTGGGGAGGGGGTGGGTGGGGACGGGAGTGATTGCCGACAGGCACACTATTTGGGGGGGGTCTGACAGAAATGTTCAACTAGATTGTGGTGATGGCTGCAGAACTCAGTAAATTTACCACACATCTTTGAACAACACTTAAATTAGGTAAATTATGTCATACGTAAGTCACCCCACAGTGAAGGTGTTTTCAGAGCATCGCTGTCCACCTGACTGCTTATTTGGGACAGCTAGTTTCTTCTGTGGGTCCCACACTTGAGGCCTCACCACCCACCAAAGGACCAGAGAGCAGGATGGGCCAGCCCGAGTGATCCCCCAGGGCTCCTGGGGAAAGGGGTCACCTTTTTGAGGGCCAGGAAACAGACTCAGACCCTTCCACAAGAGATGTTGGAACAAGGATCGCCCAGAGGAAAACATTCCTGAGTCACCTTGAGAGGGAGTAGTGACAGTTCAAATGGTGTCTACGCAGCTTCAAGGAAGCTCCCCGGGAACTCATGTTGAGGCAGGGAGCTATATGGCTGTAAACACATACGCTCAGAGGAGAGGCCAACCAGAGTCCAGCACTCCTGTCCCTCCAGGTTGGGACGTGTTGAAATCATATCACCTTGGAACCACTGAGGTGGCGGGAGGCCTTGTGGTTGCACTGTGTGAGAACTCAGAGGCAGTAGAAGAACCCGACCTGTGGGCCCTCTCTCTCTGCTCGCTCTTTCCTGTCCCACCTCCACATCCTCAGGATGGAACATCCACCCCTACACTGGGGTGCAGGTGTGCACAGCCAAGACAAGTGGCAGGAGCTTTGTGGAATGTGCTGGGGTGGCTGAGCTCGTGTGCGAGTGAGCTCCTTCGGCCAGCGACAGCCTCCACATGACGCGGCCTCAGGAACAGTGCTCCAGGTGGGGGCAGTTGACCTTCTGCATGAATCCGCGCTGATGTGGCATTGGCCAGGGTCAGGATGCCATCTGTCAGGAATGCTTTCCCCGTGGTGAGAGCCACAACTTCCCTGAGGACCAGTGCTCCGTCCCAGTTGGCCAAGCCAGACACACTTCCCACACTGTCTTGCTCCTGGCCCAGAACCAGGGACCCTCTGGGAGGGATCTCAGAGCCCTCTCTAAATTGGGAGCCAGTGGTCACTAGCTTGTGGTCCACAGCAAACCAGTATGTGCCCTCGATAGATGTCTGGAGAACACATACATGGGGCCACTGGCTGTTCACCAGCAGCAGCAGCGTTGGAGTCTCACTCTGTCACCCAGACTGGAGTGCAGTGGCCGCCGCTCCCGGCCACCGCAGCCTCCACCTGCTGGGCTCTGGCGATCCTTCCGCCTCAGGCTTCCGAGTAGGCTGGGACTACAGGCGCACACTACCACGCCCGGCTCATTTTTTTTTTTCTTGTAGAGATGAGGTCTCACCAAGTTGCCCAGGTGAATCACGAACCCGCGGGCTCAGGCAATCCACTCACCTGAATACCGAGTCTTTGATGACAAATTGGATAAAGCCGGGTTCCAGGGAGTCCTAGCAGGATAGCACTAGCATGTCGACAGGGTCCTCTGTGACATAGCATAGAAGGGTGTGCCCAGGTGGCCTGAGGCTGTATGCACCCAGTAGCAGAGGGACAGGCCCTTCCTTGCAGGGCCATGAGGAAGCCAGAACTGAGGAAGACCACGTTCTCAGTGGAGGGTCATGGGAAGATGAGCACAGGACCCCCAGTGCAAACTTGAAACAAGGAAAAGATGTTGGCCCCATGCCACAAGGCCCTGTCGAAGTCTTCGGAAGCATCCAAGCTGCAGGCCCTGGCTCTGTGGCAGGGGGGACGAGCCTCACACTCCCACACCATCCCTTTGCTGAGCACCAACTTGGGACTTGTGCTGCCAAGGGCTCCCTGGTGGCACCTCATTCGTCCTCAAGATGTGATTGTCCCCATTTCACAGACAGGAGAACGGAGGATGAGGGTTTTACTAGGGAGTGAGTGTGCCCTGCTGGGGGCCCAGGCTGTCCCTGCTCATCTGAGCCAGAATTCCTCACTGCCAGGGAACCCCCGGTATGAGTCTCCTGTTGCTACCCCCACTCAGCATCACCAAGTTAGCAACTTACAACAGCACAGGCCTGTTATCTTGCATTTCTGGAGGTCACAGTCAAACCCAGGGCTCACGGGGCTGACACCAAGGTGTGGGCAAGGCTGGTTCCCTCTGGAGGCCCCAGGGGAGCAGCTGTCTCCTGCCCGTCCAGCTTCTAGGGGTGCCTGTGTCCCTCGGCTCCCGGTCCCTTCCTTGCAACCCTCCAACCTCTGCATTTGCCCTCAAGTCTCCTTCTTTGACTATCCCTCCTGCCTCCCCCTCATGAGGACCTTGTAGTGGCGCTGGCCCCACCAGGTAACCCAGGGTCCTCACCCCATCTCCAGGTCCTAATGCAACTCAATCCCTCTGCAGGGTCCCTTTTGCCATGTAAGGCACACGGGGTCTGACCTGCTGGGGACCTGCAGATAGGCCGTCCCCTGGGTGAGTGACAGGGCTAGGCAGGTCCCTCCCCGTGGGGCAGGGTACCTAGAATAGGAAGGGTGAGCAAACTTTTCTGAGGGGGCTGGTCTAAGAGAGAAAGGGAAAGCTGCCATTTGAGGGAGACTATGGTACTTACTCTCTCCTTGTTCCTGGTGATCCTGTGAGGTTGTGGCAGCCCCACCAGGTGCCAGCGTGCTGCCTGGGGCTGGGGCCTTCCACATCCCTTGCAGGCAGGTACAGGAGTCGGTGTCCTGAGGGATCCTCCGGTGCTCAGCGAGAGCTCTGAGCCCCCGCCTGCCCTCCTGGAGCCTCGGGGAGCTTGAGTTTGGCCACTCAGGCTGGGCTGGGATTGTGACCAGGGCCTTGGTTGGCCTCACAAGCTGTGGTGCCAAGCTTGGCTATTTGCTGCTGCCACTTGAGATCAGTCAGCCTGGTGAACTTGGCTGTGGACAAGGTGTGTCAAGTGATCCAGCATGTCCCATAGGGTGTCCCTCTGCACCTTCCTCTCCTGTGCCTGCTGTTTCCCCGTCTCACTCAGTGTCAGGTTCAAGGCCTGCAGCATGGTGTCCACCTTCTGGCTTTTGTGCTGGGTCTTCCTCATCCAGGTCCTGGGGTTTACCAGCTCCTCTTGCCCGGCCACCTGTGACTGGTTGTCTGCCAGAGCCATAACCTGACTATCTTCTACCAGACTCTGGAACTGGGTGTCCACATCACAGGACACGTTGCAGTTGCTGTTGATGCTCTGCAGGTGCGTCAAGGCCATCCGTTGGAATCTCTGAATTTGTGAAGGTGACATACAGCATTATGGGGCCAGGAGTGGTGTGAACAAGCCTCTCCTCCCACAGCAGCGACACGTGCTCCTGCTCGCCCGGGGTTGGTACTTCATGCCTTTCCATTGACCTGACCTTCAGCAGGCCAATGAGACACAGCCAATTACTGTGGCCAGCCCCACCTAGCAGGTGCTGGGAGGCCAGTAGCTGACCCCAGGTCTCGTGCTGCACCGTTTGGGGTGTGGACTCCAGGCCTGCATCTCAGGCTCTATTCATTCCCTCAAGCCTTGATGACTACCAGCCAGTCACTTCACCACTGTGACCCCTGTGTCACTCACAGGTCCTGCCTGTGAGTGAGGGGCTGGCAGGGTGGCTTCATGAGTGCTCTGTGGGGTTCAAACAGGAAGCACTGAGTGCAGGCTGAACACACACAGGGCACTCAGGAACTCTCTGTGGACCCCACTTGGGAGTCTGGGAGGCCATCCATATCTTCTGTGTGAGGCAGACCCCACAGAGCCTCTCAAAAAAATGGTCCTGTTGGCCCTATTGGGGCAGCTTCCTGCAGTGAAGTCCCACATACATATATAGGCACAAAATAAGGAACAAAGGCAGGGTCTTCCTCCCCAGGCAGCCCACCCTGAGAGTCAGGGAGGCCTAGCAGTCTCCTGCCAAACCGAGGGGAGGTCAAGGTGGAGTTGGTTCATGCCATGCCCCCAGCCCTCTGGTTGAGTGGTTTTCACTTCTTTGGCTCTGGCTGGACGTCAGGTACTTTTTGCCCCCTCAGTGACAGGCATCTGCCTTCAGGCCCCTGGGCTCTCAGAACTGGATGCTCCAAAGGAGACAAGATTAAAACAGATGCAAACAGCTTCTGCAGAGAATTATTTTACTGGGTTTGAGCTGCTATCAGCTCAGAGGCAGATGCACATGATGCTTTCACAGGAGAACGTGAATGATGGTACCAGGAATTCCCAACAGGACTGGGAACCTGGCTGGGTTGGGAGGTCAACAGAACCAGGTTTGCATGGGCGTCTGTCATCCAGGCCGGACACAGTCACATTCTGGGAGGCCCCATCTCTCTGTGTCTTGGCAAGGCAACAGAAATGTGACTGGGAGCGACCAGAATTTATTTGGGGCCAGAGGAAGTGAAGTGCATTGAATGACACCTCCCAAAAGCTATGTCTCAGTCCAAACCTCAGGAAGAGAGCTTGCTGTGCCAAGTAGGCATTTACTGAAGGTTTGCTGAATAAATGTTTCCCAGGTTTTCCAACATCCGTCTTTGTTGAAATGGCACATCCTTAGCAGGTCTTCCAGGTCATCCCTGCGAGAAATGAACTCACCCGTCCAAAGTCAAAGTGGAGCGCACCAAAAGCGAGTCATGCAAGATTGGGTATCTGGCGGGCAGGCACACCAATGCAGGAAGACTCAGCACTTTTATCCCTAAAAGGCAAGTCCTTCTCCTGGTTCCTCATTGGAGAATGCTACAGAAGTTACAGGCTTTCCTGTAGGATGCCTACGTGACACATTTTGATTGGCTTACAGAATCATTTCATTTGCATGTCCTATTTGCTGATTGACTTACAGAATTATTCTGATTGGATCCTGTCAAAACTTTAAACATGAAGCCTGCCAAAGTAAAAGTCCATGAAAAGGAAGTACAAAGAAGCAGGAAATGAATCCACAAAAGAGAGGTACAAAGCATTTAGACACCATCTTGAGAACCCAAGATAAGCTAAGCTCCAAATGAAAATAAATCACCATTCTTATTTCTCACACCTCCTTCCCCAAAGGTCACAGGGAGGTCAACAGAACACTCTGCAGGATGCAGTACTCCATATGCGAGTTATCCGGTGTGGTGGCCACTCGTCACAGGTAGTTCCAAGCCCTTGACATGGGGCTAGTGCCCCCAAGGAACAGGACTTTTAATTTCAGGTAATTTCAGTTAGTACATGGCCCCCATGTGTCCACTAATTATCTTGTTGGAGACCTCAGTTTCCCCAGTGCACCTTTGCGGTAAGCCTCACCCGGCAGCAGCTGTAGACCAGTTAGTCAGTGGGGTCCCCACACTGTCCTCCGTAGCAGTGGTGCTGCCTCCTCCTCTCTCTGGTCATGGCCGGACCACAACACCTGCTTGGAGACGTTGGTCATGGCCCACCACCAAGGGGACAGGTCAGGAAGCGAGTGGGCCTGTGTTTGTTCTCATGACCTGCACTGTGGGCCTGTGACCTGCCATGGTGACCACCTGACAGGTGGGATCAGTCACGTGACCTCCGAGCGCCGAGTGCAGATGGGGCTTCTGGAGTCATGGTCCCCCTGCCTGCCACATCTTGCTTCTGGGATGTTCCTATCTCCCCCGGTGTCACCAGTCCTGGGCCAGGTCCCTGCATGCTTAGAGCATTGCTGGCCTGTGGGTACCTCATTGTGCACTTGTAGTTGCAAGGGCAAGCCTGAGGCGCTGAATCTAGAGCCCAGTGGAAGTGAATGACTGCAGGTCCCAGGGACCCAGGGCTTGGGGGTAAGAGAGAGCAGCACCAAGGAAAACAGACAGGAGCAGCCCGAAGGGGCCATGCCGACCCCTCAGCATAACATTCGGATGGAGACGCCAAGTCCCAAGGAAGGGGAAGCGCGCCTTGATAGGTGGCCATTGAGGAACGTGGACAGTGGTGGAGTCCACTCATCAGCGCTTTGCGTCCACCCTAGGTCAGATTCAGAGAGAACTGCTCTTCTCACGGGAGCCACTGAGTCGGGTCACCGCAGGTATCTCCTAATGTCCTTCTGGAGGTGGCCTAGGAGAAGAGTAAACGTAATCTAGGGAGGGCCAGTCCTTCCCATTCTCAGGTGCGGAGAGGCATTGAATGAGACAGCCACACCCTGGGCCCACTGAGTTGTGTATTCATCTCTTAAACTGGTGCAGACACCCCAGGGACAAGGAATCAGCCCAATGATGACATTTTGATCCTCCCTTAAAGCTGAACAGCGGATGGAAAAATCACTCATTAGTGTTATTTCTGTCAGCCAAGGAGATCTCCTGATGGAACTTTGGATGACCACACTCTACCTGCTCCGCCCCTACCTGGAGATGGGGTCTCCCTCTGTGGTCCAGGCTGAAGTGCAGTGATGGGATCACAGCTCACTATGGTCTCAAAATCCTGGGTTCAAGCAATTCTCTCGCCTCAGCTTCCTAAATAACTGGGGTTACATGTACATGCCCTCACACTCGGTTAGTTTTTTTGTCTTTAAAAAACCTGTTTGTGTCCAGGCGTGGGACTCACACCTGCAACCCCAGCACTTTGGGAGGCCAAGGTGGGAGAATTGCTTGAGCCTAGGAGACAGAGACCAGCCTGGGCAACATAGCAAGACCTCATCTCTATGAAAAATCAACACCTTAGCCAGACACGGAGGCACATATCTGTAGTCCCACCTACTAAGGAGGCTGAGGTGAGAGGATCACTGAAGTCCAGGAGATTAAGGCCATGGTGAGCTGAGATCACACCACTGTACTGCAGCCTGGGTGACAGAGGGAGACCCTGTCTCAAAAAATAAAAAATAAAAACCTGCTTGTAACAGAGGCCAAACAAAGGTTACTTGGGTCTCAAGTAATTTAGGCTCAAATAAACTCTTTAAGTTCTATTTACTTTAAAGTAACTGTTAGGTCAGACCTGTTGGGTCTGTGATCTGGTACCATGGGAAAGATGCAAAGAATTGCACAGAAGTTATTTTGGAAAATGTAGTTTATGTAGAAAGTAGATTAGGGAGAGAGGAGATTCACCTCCCCAAAGTAGGGGAGGGGGGCCAAAGCTTAGGTAAAACGTGGCAGCCATAGGTCAATGAACACATGGCCTGGCCAGAACTTGATGAAAGCAATGGCGAATGGCTGCTCTAGTTTGAATGCTTTTAAAACTTCCCTTTGACGGGGGTAGGTCATTAAGGTGATTGGGTAGTGATCTTTTCCTTGTCATCACGAAGTGGAGAGATAAGCACAGGTACTGACGTCAAGTGATTGAGGCAGGCAGATGGGTGACTGCTGCCGTGGTGATGGGGTCTGTCTGTGTCATGAAGGTCAAGAAGGGATGACTAGGTTAACTTGTTTCTTATGGGTGGAGGCAAATATTTAGAAAAGCGAAATAGTACAAAACAAGCTGGGGAGGGGTTGTAAAATAATTATCAATACTGCCTCTGAGAAACTAGTTCTGTCCTTGATTAGAGGGCAAGCTAGGTCATGTTGAGTAAATGACAAAACCAAACAGTGTAGCACACCTCATCAACAAGGGTACTTGCACAGTGAATATATATACCCAACCCTGAAATGTATCCCACAATTTTAAAATAAAAAAATTTTTAAAGTTAAAAAAAGAACCAGACAGTGTCAAAATGGCTGTGCTTTACCTTAAGATGATTCCATTAACTAATTCCATTTTGACATTACATTCTTTCAGTAACTCAGTAAATTAATTATATTTTGTATCTCAGTCTGTTCGTCTGTTCCTTGAAGGTCATTATTTCTTTTTCTTTTCTTTTCTTTTTTTTTTTGAGTTGGAGTCTCACTCTGTCGCCCAGACTGGAGTGCAGTGGCCGCTCCTGGCCACCGCAGCCTCGACCCGCTGGGCTCCAGCAACCCTTCCACCTCAGCCTTCCGAGTAGCCGGAATTACAGGCATGATTTTTTGATTTATTGTAGAGATGAGGTCTCGCTGCCCAGGCGGGTCTCGAACCCACGGGCTCAGGCAATCCACTCATCTCAGCCTCCCAAAGGCGCGGGATGACAGGCTGAGCCACCGAGCCCGGTTTCTTTTTCTTTTCTTTTTGTTTTTGAGTCAGAGCCTCACTCTGTCACCCAGGCTGGAGTGCAGTGGCATGATCACAGTTCACTGCAGCCTCGACCTTCTGGGTTCGAGGCAGGGTAGCTAGCACAGGTTAGACATAGATACATTTCCCATAGGCAGGTTTTAGGAAACACTCAGACATTTTAAAAATTACATTTTATCGCCGGCCTTCCCCACCCCCTCGGCAAATCAAAAAGAAAACCCCATCAGATGTAAGAATAGCACTGACTAACCCTTTCCTTCAATGACTTGGCATAATAATCATTAAGAATCTTTCAGGTTCCTTGTCTAAGGCAGAAAATTCTATACTAATGCTTAACTAACCAAAGTCATAGAAATGATAAGAAAATCACCCCTTAGCTCATGAACTTGTGAACTGGAAACATCTGGCAGGTCTCCAGCAGACGACAATGTGGTCAAGAAAAGACTACCCCTCTTCACCTCTCTTCCCCTCAGAAACAGAGGGATCTCACTCTCCAGAGTGGTGGTTGCCTGGGTTCCATCCTCTTTAGTATATCAATCATGGTGAATGCCTGTCAGGTTTATTGTAACAAACAAGAGGGCAGTTTCTCTCACCACCTAAGGCATGCCTCCCTTTCTTTCTTCTCTTCTTTACCTAATAAACTTTGTTTTAAAACTTTACTGGTCCCCGTGAGAAATTATCTCAGGATCAGTCAAAGAACCCATGGGTTTTGCACCACACACCCCTTGTGTGAGGCTCTGGAAATTCTCCCCCTTAGCCTCCCAAGTAGCTAGGAATAAAGGCACATGAACCCACACCCAGCTAATTTTCTGATTTATTGTAGGCATGAGGTCTTGCCATGTGGCCCAGGCTGGTCTTAAACTCCTGGACTCAGGCAATTCTCTTGCTTTGGCCTCCATAAGTGCTGGGTTAACAGGTGTGAACCACCATGCCCCACCCAGGTTGTTTTTCTTAATGCTGAAGGAAAAAGGAAATCTTGCAACCTGCAGCTGAACTGAGCAACTGAGCTCAGCTTTGCTGGTGATGGGATAAGCTGGTATGTGCCTCCTGATGTGAGGTACCAGGAAGGACACAGCATCGCTTCTGGAGTTTTCCTGCAAGAAATGCTTCTCTTGAGTCTGCTCAGGAGGAGGGAAGTCAGATAAACCCAAACCGAGGGACACCCTGCTACACAACCAGGGGTCACCTTCCATAAAGTCGGTGTCCTGAAAGAAAAAAGGGAGGCTGAGAAGACAGCTTGCAGGCACTACATGGGTCTGGCGTTATTGGGACAATTGGCAAAGATGGAGACACACGGTGTCAGTGAACAGTGTTTCCACAATGCTAGCTTTCCCAGGTGTGCTCACTACTGGTGTGAACAAGGAGGTCAGAAAAGCTCCTTGTTCTTATGGGGTAGATACTGGATATTTAGGAGGATGTGTTATGATGTGACGTCTGCAACTTGCTCTCCCAATTCAAAATCCAACCATGATCATAATGTGTAGCAGTGACCCCTGGAGAGAGAAGGAAATGTGTGGAAATGCTGACACCTGGCCTTTGGCTCTCTGAGCAGTGCCATGAGGGTGACAAGAACAGGTGTCTTACAAAGGTGGCAGAAAGAAACTGAAGAAGATTACTTGCACATCTAATATTTCCATCGTAGAGTCTTCAAGTGTTAAGCTTTTTTTCTTTTTTACAAGTAAGACTTTATTTGACAAGTAAGACTGAATTTTAAGTAGATTCAAGGGCTGGTTGCTCATGTCCATTAGCTTGCTCAAGTTCAGTACCTGTCTCATGCCTGGTAGCTTTTCCAGAATAGCTACCTTCACTGTAAAGCTCCCTGAGTTTTCCAAGGGAGCAAGCAGTTGGTCCATGTTCTGAGGGAAACTGGCGTGAGGTGAAAGCACCATGTTCGACACAAGGAAACTTTCACCAGGACTCGAGGAACAAAATTGCCCCGATGGTCCCCAGGGCTAAGCATTTGGACTAAGCCTCACTGAGTGAGGAAGCTTCGCTTATGTTATGGTCAGAGGAACGCTCTGCTGCCAATTTTCACAGCCAATGAGGTGAGAGGCAGAGAATGAGGAGGACAAGGTTTATTTCTGAATTCAGAATTCAGGGCGTCAGAGCCTGGCATTTCTTGCACAGGTCTGCTGGCCTTTTGGTCTCACAGTTCATGTTGATCAGCCCAGGTTTGGGGGTTGCTATAGATTAACATCAAAATGACGTGACCAACAGAGCATGGTTCAGAAGTTCAGGTATAGCTGCATTTTGCTGGTAACGACATCTAGGTTACATTTTCTGGTACCAGTTACTAGAGGTAGCCTGCAATTCTACTTAGCAGTAACCCCAGGAAGAGGAGTTAATCCAGCTTACTGCTGAGCCAGGGAGTTACCAGAGCCTATTACAAAGCGAAACATTGCTCAGTATAACATATCACTAATCAGTAGTTATAACTAGACCAAAGGGTGCACTAACCTACACTTACACGGTGACCATGACTCTCTTAATCTGTAACTAATAATACGGAGACATGAATAAGGATCCATTTCTATGGGTGGAATGAGCACATTCTGCAGGGGAGTTAGGGATATCCTGAAGTGGCTCAGGGCTGGAATGTAGAGAAGAGGGAACACCCTCCTCTGCTGTCTCTCAGGAATGGAAGGACGTGTAGGGTCATTGCTCTTTCAGGGTTGTGGCAATAGGAACATGCAATAGTGGGTTTCCGTATCAAAGCTATTTACTGAGATAGGGATCTGGCCAGACCAAGTTTCCCAAGACAGAAGTTCCAAGACCCAGATGAAAGTTCCTGTAATGGTGAGATGAGGCGAGAAGACCAACTGAAGCCAGCAGGAACCAGCCAGGACCAAGATAGCGTCCAAAGTGACTTCTACTTTTCCTTTTTGCTCATTCAAATTATACTGCATTAGCATGCTAAGGACACTCCCACCAGCTCCATGGGTGTTTACAATTACCATGGCAACTCCCAGAAGTTACCCAATATGGTTTAAGAAGGAGAGAAGCCCTTAATTCTGGGAACTCCTCACCTCTTTCCTGGAAAACTCGTGAATCATCCATCCCTTGCTTATCTTAGAATCAAGAGATGGCTGTTGATAGAATGAGCTGGGCATCCAGGCTCCTCTGCCTGTGGGGTAGCCTGCTCGCTGTCGTTACAGTAAACTGGTTTTATATTCTACTTAAGGCTTATGCTTGAGTTCTTTCCCACATGAAGTCAGGAACTGTTTTGGCCTTCTAGGTGAGCTTTAATTTGGGGGTTCACAAGTGTCATTACTACTGAGGATGTTCAGGGAAAAAACTGTGCACCCAACTTCCATGGCATGGATCTTACTGTGACAAAGAGCTCTGTGCTCATAAAACAGCAGACCATGAGGGAAACTCATGTGGATGTCCAGACTGCCGATGATTATTTGCTTCATGTTCGTTCTACTTCATGTTGGTTCAACATGCTTCTGTGTCGGTTCTACTAACAAAATGGGTCATTCAGATCTGGAAGACCTTGCATGCTCAGCATCAGCAGGGCCACCAAGTTCAGAAGAAGATGGGGAGTCATGACCCAAGAGGTGCAGACAAATTTCTTGAAGCAAGTGGCCAATAAGTGAGTCCAGACAGCACTGGGCTAGACAGAGAGAAGGCTCGTCATCTAGGGATCCTTCCATGATGTCTGTATTAGAAGACTTAAAGTGAGGGCCAGGTATGGTGGCTCATACCTGTAACTCCAGCACTGTAAGAGGCTGAGGCAGGAGAATTGCTTGAGCCCAGAAGTTCAAAATTTGCCTGGGCAATATAGTAAAACCCCACCTCCAGAAAAAACTAAAAACTGAGCCAGGTGTGTTGACATGCACGTGTAGTCCCAGCAACTCAGGAGGCAGAGGCAGAGGCAGAGGATTGCTTGAGCCCAGGAGTTTGAGGCCACAGTGAGCAATGATGACACCACTGCACTCTAGCCTGGGTGAGAGAGTCAGGCCCTGTTTCAAAAAAAGAGAGAAAGACAGAAATTGAAATGCTAAAGAAGACTGACTTTGAATTGAGAAAACTCAAGGAGCTTCACAGTGGAGGTAAACATACTGTAAAAGCTACCAGGCATGGGACAGGCGCTACATTGAATGAGGTGACAGATATGAACCCCCAGCTTGAGAATTTATTTAAAATTCAGTTTGGTGAGAAAAAGTCTTAAGTGTAAAAAAGAAAAAAAAAAAAGCTTAACACTTGAAGACTCTGATACAGAGACCCGCCATTGTCTGTTCATATTGCCACAACCCCTAGAAAAGGGCATGGCTGGTGTTTGAGCACTTTTGCATGTACCCACATTCCTGAGAGTTAACAAAAGGTGCACTTCCCCTGATCTCCTATGCATCCCCAGTAAGAAACTTCACAGAATCCTTAACTTCCCTGTAGACTGTGCCCTGTAGACTGGGCTCAGTTAACTGAGAGATGTTAATCCCCATTTACTCTCTCTTCTTAGTAGTCACAGGTTGAATGATGTAGTATCAAGATGATCATAAGTCTTGTGATTTGTGTAACTTTTGCATGGAACAACATGTAGTAATGTATGATATCCTAGGTTCTGTTCATTCTCTTTATTCTATGGCAAATTTGATGAACACATCTGCCCAGTGTAACTGATGCCAGGAAATGCAGACCACAAATGTCATTATTGACAAAGTGTGACTGTAACTGAAATTCTATATAATACTCTGCTAATCACATGGTCAATGTATAGGTACCAACAACCCTGAACTTACCAAAGTGGACTGTAAAGCCTGAAGGGTGAGCAGAACCATTTCGGAAAGACCAGGAGTCAGGCTCTGCTCCCTGGATTCAAATTCAGAAATAAACCTCTTCCTACCAGTTTCCTGCCCCTTGACTTATTGACATTGAGGAAGAGCAACTTAGCTTTACACAGTCTGTACTCTAGAGCAAAAATATAAAGATGTGCAATGTATTCATATGCAAGTTTTTTAGGTTGGAAATTTTCCAACTAAAAATATGTAAAAAGTTCTTTGGAGTCTCTAAAGCTGAGAGGATAACGGACACCTCCCTCCCAATGTAATTCAAAATCAAGTCTAAACCAAACCTGAAAGAAGAGGAGAGAGATGCCGTGGGATGTGGCTATCCCCATGATCACTTTGCAATGCTTTTGCTGAGATGCCACTAGTAACATGTTGATTTCAACATGCTTGCTGTCAACTGCTCTGAGACCAGGGTGGACAGGGAGCCCCCAGCCCACAGGTCAGAGGCAGGTAATGCCCCTGGCACAAAGTGGGAGGGCAGCACATTGTGGACTGGATGGAACAGATGGGCTTGGGTCTTGCTGGAGGGAGGGTTTGGGTGAAGACATACAGGTGGGTGAGAGATGAGCAGAGAGCTGGAGTGGGTTGTGGCCAGGTCTGTATGTGAGACCCCGAGAACAGTGTCTGGGATGAAGGTTTGTGCCAGGAGGTGGAGCCAGGTCCCAAAACCTGTCCCTGTGAGGCCAGGGCCCGAACTTGTCCTCTTCTGGGACAAGTGGCTGTGTTGGGAGACAAATGGCCCAAGGAGATTGGGGAGAGGCTCCTGCAGCCCTGACTGCCCCTAGAGAAATGAGGGCCACTCTAGGTCATTTTGTCTTCTTCAGCCAGACATGGAACAGACTCAGGCGAAAGGTGGAAGTTAGTGGCACTAGAGGTGGCTATTGCTTCACACTTCAAGATGCCTGAGTGAGTATGCTACTGATCCCAACAGGAATGGTGAACTCTGTGAAAATGAGACCAGAATGTTCTGCTCCAAAACCTAAACAGGTTCCAAGTTCTGCCATCCCCAGTTCCCACAAACCCTGAGCTGCCAGCATGCTGCCTCGACCCCGTCCTGACTCTGCTACTCGGCCCCCAACTTTGGCCCCTGCTGGAGTGTCCTCCCCAGTGGATCACCCTGTCCTTGACAGGTGTCCTGGAGACTACCTTGGTTGAGTCTCTGCACACGTAGTCAAATGCCACTGTGACTCATGCGGCATCTTAGTCCCCACGGCATTTCAAGCATCTGAAAGTGGGGAAGGGCTGGGAATCAAGGCCCTGGGCACTCTTTTTCTGCGTCCCCACACCATGCTCCCATGGTGTAGGGGGAGGGCTAGAGGGGCAGTGACGGTAGCCTTTGTCTCAAAGCTGTGCCTGCTTCACTTCCTGCCTGCTCAGGGCCCTGTGAAGGACGCGATGCTGGGGACCCAGCTGTCCCTCTAGACATCGTTACTCATGAATTAGCAGTCTTTCCTGAGGAGAGGTAACCTGTGCTCCCTCCTCGAAGGTAGAGTGGGATGGAGTAATGAAGTCTCGAAAACAGAGGAGATGGGAGGAAGAGACGTTGGGAAGGAGGGGCTCTCTAGAGTAAGAAACGTCACAGGGAAGCAGAAGCCAGTGGCCCAGGGAGCGTCACGGGGCGTCCACGGGGGTGTCCTGTTCTAAAATGCCTTCTCTGACCTTGGGAACTGGGCTGGGCCGATCTGGAGCTGGAGGCCTGGAGTCGCTGGGGTCCATGGACAGCTCTGCAGACACGCTGCTGCACCTTTCGCACAGGGGCAGCCAGGCAGGGCTGTGCCCATGGCTGCCTCCTTGTGGATGAGGGTGGCCAGAGACCTAGCTGAAGCCTTGGAGGAGCTGAACCCACCCGTGCTCCCAACAAGGGTCTCGGCCCCTGTGGACCTGCTGGTTTAGGCCATGGACTTCTCTAGTCTGCTCAGTCACTTCTAAAACAGGAAGAGGACTGGGCAGGGATGGTGCTTCTGAGAGCCAGGCCTGTTCCCAAACTCCGAGACTCTGGGTTCTCCAGCTTCCACCCACTCCCACATCCCCTGGGCTCCTGTCTCCCTGTCGTCTTTCTCATTCTTGGACTTATCTTTGGGTCTTTGGGAATTTCTGCTTTTATGAAGTCAATTTACATCACGCTGAAGCATAAATACTAGTCTGCTCTAATTGGCAGAGCATTTTTTTTAACCTGCCATGTTTTGGAATTCTTAAAAAAACGATTGTCAAATAGATAGCCAATTCCAAGTGTTGTTAAGGATGTTTAGAAGTTTTTCGTATACTGCTTGTGGGAATGTAAAATGATCCAGCAATTTGGAAACCAGTTTGGCAGTTTCTCTGAAAGTCCAGAGATTAGTTCACCACACAACCAGCAATTCCACTTGTATAAATCCACCCAAGAGAAGTAAAAATGTGTCCTGTCCAGGTGTGGTGGCTCATGCCTATAATTCCGGTTACTTGTGAGGCCAAGGCAGGAGGATCTAGAACCCAGGAGTTGAAAATCAGCCTGTGCAACATAGCAAGACCCTATCTCTCCTACACATATCATATCTTTATCTATCTATCTATCTATCTATCTATCTATCTATCTATCTATCTATCCCTCCAACAAAGACTTGTATAAGGATGCTAATAATAGATTTATTCATAATAACCAGGAGCTGGAAACAATCCAGATGTCCATCAACAGATGAAGGATAAACATGTGGTCTGTCCATACTATGGAATATGACATCATGATTTAGAATGAAGTTCTGACTCACACTAAGACATGAATGGACCTGAGAAACACCATGCGGAGTGAAAGAAGCCACACACAAACGGACACCCACTGTATGATTCCATTTATAGGAAGTTCCAGAACAGGTAAATCCGTAGAGACAGAAAACAGATGAGTGGTGGCCAGACACTGGGGAGGAGGTGGTTAGGGATAGGAGTGATTGCTAACAGGCACAGAATGTTGGGGGGGCGGTGACAGAAATGTTGTACAGCTAGATGATGGCTGCAAAACTCAGTAAATTCACCACAAATCTCTGAACAACACTTAAATTAGGTAAACTGTGTCATATGTAAGTTACCCCACAGTGAAGGTGTTTTCAGAGCATCGCTGTCCACCTGGCTGCTTACTTTGGGACAGCCAGTTTCTTCTGTGGGTCCCACACTTGAGGTCTCACCACCCACCAAAGGACCACAGAGTAGGATGGGCCAGCCCGAGTGATCCCCCAGGGCTTCTGGGGAAGGGGTCACCTTTTTGAGGGCCAGGAAACAGACTCAGACCCTTCCACAAGAGATGTTGGAACAAGGATCACCCAGAGGAAAGCGTTCCTGAGTCACCTTGAGAGTAGGTAGTGACAGTTCAAGTGCTGTCTGCACAGCTTCAAGGAAGCTCCCCGGGAACTCGTGTTGAGGCAAGGAGCCTTCAGTTGCTGCAAACACACATGCTCAGAGGAGAGGCCAGCTGGAGTCCAGCACTCCCATCCCTCCAGGTCAGATCACGTTGAAATCACATCACACTGGAACCCCTGAGGCGGCAGGAGGCTTTAAAGGGGCACCATGTGAGAATGCAGTGGCCCTAGAAGAACCCGGCCTGTGGGCCCTCTCTGTTCGCTCTCTCCTGCTCCTCTTCCACATCCCCAGGACAGATTGCCTACCCCTACATTGGGGCTCAGGTGTGCACAGTCAGGACAGGAGGCAGGGTCTTTGCAGAATTTGCTGGGGTGGCTGGAGCAGGGTGCAGGTTACCTTCTCTTACTGGCCATGCCCTCCCTGTGGCATGGCCTCAGGGACAGTGCTGCCAGCAGGGGCAATAGAACCTTATCGCAAATCCACCCACCAACGTGACATCGTCCATGGTCAGTATGGCACACTTTGGGAGTGCTTTCCTGGTGGTAAGAGCTGCAATTTCCTCGCAGACCAGTGCCCGGTCCCAGATGGCCAAGCCAGATAGGGTCCCCACAAAGGCCTCAGGGCTGTTGAACCCGCCCCCCATTGTGTCTTGTTCCTGGCCCAGAACCAGGGTCCCTCCTGGAGGGATCACATATCCCTCCCTGAACTGAGAGTACATTAGCCTGCCGTCAACATAGACCCAGTACCTGCCCTGGATGGACGTCCAGATGATACAGATGTGGTGCCACTGGCCATCCTGCAGTGGCAGCAGAGGCAGTGTCCTAGAGTCTGGGCCTCCGATCACTAAAATAATGTAGTTGGGGTACAGGGAGTCATAGTCGTGTAGCACCAGCTGG
Organism: Carlito syrichta; assembly: GCF_000164805.1. Taxonomy (NCBI): domain Eukaryota; kingdom Metazoa; phylum Chordata; class Mammalia; order Primates; family Tarsiidae; genus Carlito; species Carlito syrichta. The sequence goes on from NW_007257440.1 coordinate 383,731, forward strand.
TCGAAATTGTCCTTTGTGGCATAGGAGAGGAGGGTGCCCAGGTGACCCGAGACTGTTCGTACCTAGGTGCAGATGGACAGTGCTTTCAGGGCTGTGGTGAAGCCGGGGCTGAGGAAGACCACGTTCTCGGTGGAGGCATTTGGGAACACCAGCGCAAGGCCCCCAGCGCAAGCTAGAAACACAGGGAGGGAGAGTTGGCCCCGGGCCATGAGGCATGAAGCATCCATACTGCAGGCACTGGCCCTGTAGTCGGCAGGACACTTGCCTAGTACCAACTTGGGGCTGCTACTGCCGAGGGGCCCCTGGCATTTTCTCATTCATCCTCACTATGTGATCGCTTCCATTCCACATCCAGGAGGAAGGAGGATGAGGACTTTACTAGGGAGTTGTCAGGCCTCACTGGGGGCCTGGGCTGTTCCTGCACAGCTAGCTGACCTGGAACTTCTTACTTCCAGGGAGCCCGGGCATGAGTCTCCTCTTACTGCCACCCCTCACCATGACTAAGTTAGCAACTTACAATAGCACAGGTCTACTCTCTTATGATTCTGGAGATCACAGTCCAATCCAGGACTCACAGGGCGCACACCAAGATGTGGGCAGGGTTTGTTCTCTCCAGAGGCCCCAGAGGAGAAGCCGTCTCCTGCCCTTACCACTTCTAGGGGTCCCTGTGTCCCTCAGCTCATAGCTCCTTCCCTGCAACCCTTCAACCTCTGTGTCCATCTTTTGGTCTCTTTCTTTGACTGTTCCTCTTGCTGCCCTCTCGTAAAGACCTGGTGATGGCACGGAGCCCACCAGATAACCCAGATTGTCTACTCTTATCCAGGTCCTAATTCAATCCCTCTGCAGAATTCCCTTTGCCATGTAAGGCACATGGGGGCCCAACCTGCTGGGGACCTGTAGACAATCTGTCCCCTGGAGGAGTGACAGGGCCAAGCCAGTCCAGCTCTGTGGGCCAGGGTATGTGAAATAGAAAAGGTGAGAAGCCTTTTCTTTCTTTCTTTCTTTTTTTTTCAGTTGGAGTCTCACTCTGTCGCCCAGATTGGAGTGCAGTGGTCAGTCCCGGCCACCGCAGCCTCGATCCGCCGGGCTCTGGTGAGCCTTCCGCCTCAGCCTTCCAAGTAGCTGGAACTACAGGCGTGCGCTACCACGGCCGGCTAATTTTTTTATTTATTGTGGAGATGAGGTCTCACCAAGTTGCCCAGGCGGGTCTCGAACCCGCGGGTTCAGGCAGTCCACTCACCTCAGCCTCCCAAAGGCACAGGATTACAGGCTGAGCCACCAAGCCCGGCTGTGACCAGGTTCTTGATGCTGTGAACAAAAAATTAAATGGGACACACACACAGAGAACTAAAGCCCAGAGTAGTTTCTTTAGCAAAGGACGGAAGTAGTACATGCCAAGGAAGGAGTGGAGTAGGCTCAGTTGGAGAGAAGTTCACAAGCCTCAAGTAAACAAAGATGGGAACTTTTATATTTTTCTCCCTGGAAGGGCAGGCTCTCACTTCGCCAAAGATACAAAAAGAAAACATTTTGGAAACTTTTCTGGGGTTAAAGCACTTCCTGGGGAGGGGTAACATTTCAGGTTACTGCACATGTATCTGCCCGCTACCCCATGATTTTAATTAAATTTCTGAGATGCAGTCCACATGCATTAGCCCTGACTAGCTCTTTTGTATGGTTAGGTTACAGGGAGACCAAGGAGGTCACTTTGCACATGTGCCACACCTGGGGTATTTCCTTGGCGAGATTTACGATTTTTTAATCTTGCCTCAGGAAAGGATGTTGTTGTGTTCGCTCCTGGAAGGCTGACTCACGTTGCACTCTTATGACTTCGCCCCCATTCCCATGGCTTCTTGTCTGTGAGATTCGCCTCCCATGTCCCATCCATCTCCTGCCTCATTTTCCCCGAAAGACATGATCCCCATAAATCTCCATGGGATGCAGAGGGGGCGGTGTGCCACTCTCCCGTGCCACTTGCTGCTGTAGAGGAGCATTGACCCTGCCTACTTGAGAATCTTGGAATGCTCACCCTGTCTGAAACGTGGTGGCTTGTGAACCTGGGATGGGTGGAAGCCTTGCTGCAGCACCATTTGGAATTGTACCTCTTCTGTGCTAGCCAAAATAAATCTGGTTAGTAAATTTAATAAGCAAGGGCCCAAAATCCATTAAAGTGATGAAAATCTCAATAAAGGTATACAGGGAGCAAGCCAAGGGCGTTCTCCATTCATGTTGGGAATTGGGGGTCTGACCAATCAGAATCCCTCAGCCCCGTACTGTGGCATGTTTCCTAACAGACAAATGTTTTGCCTTCTTCTAAATGTTCTTCTATTATTCCAGAAGTGTCACTATAAAAACAGCCCACGTCCCTGAGCCCCACACAGGTCCCCAGCCTCCTTCGTGAGAGCATCCCGGGACTGCCTGTTTTAAAAACTGCTTGGGTCAGTGAATCACAGCCGGGTGGTGCTTCCAGGGCAGATACTGTGACCCGCAGGATCCCTGTAACATGGAGTGGATGCTCCTACGGCTTCTCTCCAGACTTCCCTACAGACCCAAGAGGCCCCAGGACACAGAGGCCCCAGCCCGTTGCTGGTAAGTGAGGGAGTGTCATGAGCTTGAGTTCCTAAGTCTGTTTTTGTCGTTGAAGAGCCTGGCTAAGAAATGAGCCCACGTCAGGGGGAGTCCTGGAGTGGGTACTCAGATGTGTCACGCAACTGCACCTCAGGGAGGATCGACTAGGGTACAGGCCCCCCTCCATCTTCCACACATGAAGAAAAAACCTATTCTTGATTGTGAGACCCCTGTTGCCGGGTCCCTGTAGCCTTGCATACTTACGGGTTGTGGGAATGCCGGTGTATGACTAACACTGGGGGATCACGGGGGCCCCATGGAGAGAAAGACATGGGGTACACTCCTGAATGGTGATCATCTGTGCACAAGGGTTCAAATCCGGGGTCTGACTTGTTACCAGTATAGGGAAATTGGCATTGTACATTTTTACATGTTAATTGGATCCATCTAAAACAACCAGGGTTGGGATATGATTTTTTTTGAGATTGTAAAGGCGTCCTGTTGTTATATCAATGCCTAAATAGTTCACATTGTTTGTGTTATTATTATGAGTGATTCATTGACTATCTTAGTGGTATTTTGTTTATCGTTTCCCCGTTCAATAGTATAATTTACATCATTGATGTCTATTTCTTCTCGTTTATTCAGGGGTTCCTCCCCCTTGGTGGCATTGTCAGGGAGGGGAACATTGATGTGCACAGAGCTATTTAGAGACCTAGGTATGGGCCGGTTCCTCCTTCACTGGAGATACACAGGCTAGCTTTTCCAGTGAAAGATGGAGCCATCCCAATGGCTTCCGTGGTGATGGGTGGTTCCCAGGCCATGGAGCTATAGTGCCTAAGTCCTTCCTCTACGCCTCTCTCCTGTCATCTATGCACAGGGTATAAGAAAGCCCTGAGTACCTGCCCTGAGTACCAAGTCGGCCCAAATTTCCATAGATACGGCAATACTGGTAGGGTTATGTCATAGTCCAAGGAATGGTGCTTTGGACAGATCCAACCATTTGTCTGGTTAATTAAATTTGCTATTTTGTTAAGAGTAGGGACTAAGAGGTATTTAGTGCTTGAGTGTATTGGAGGAAAGTATAAGGTCAAAACACACAGCAAAACATGCAGTTTCATAATAAATACTGAATTCTTTCTATTTGGGGGAGAAGAGAAAGAACCATATATGATCCTGCAGCAATGAATATTTACAGCCCACAGCCATGATTCAGAAAGGCATCACTTGTCTCTCCTTCTGAAGAGGAATCTTACATCTTCTCCTGGCTCCCAGGGGCAGGTGTTTCTTCTGGGGAAAGTTGTCATCTTCTGGGGAAGCGTCACTGCTGGCGTCTTTCTGCAATCAAAGGGGTGTAACCCCCACCCACTTCTGTTATTTTTATTGTGGAGGGGGTTGGTAAGGTCACTGTAAAGGGACACTTCAGTTTGGGATTCAGCTGATTATGGGAGTTCCTTCCCTCCAAGTGTCCTGGCCCTCTGGCTTTACCAGAGCATATAGTGAGAAATGAACTCACCTGTCCAAAATCAAAGGATGGACACAGAGACATGGAGTGCAGCAGAAGTGAGACTTTAATGATGGTCTTGCAGGATCAGGTGTCTGGTTGGCAGGCATACCCATGAAAATTACAATAAGCAATTTATCTTCTAGTATGCAAGTCCCTCCTCCAGTTCCTCGATGATCAAGGATTGTGGGGTCACAATCTTTCCCAGATGTCACCTAAGCAGTTTGGGTTCAAATAAGGTTAAAATAAGTGCCTGTTGCTATTTGATTGGAGGGCTTCAGCCTCCTTATTTCTAAGTTTCATTTTTCCCAAGATGACGTAACTATCATCATGCCTCCCTTTCTAACAAGGTTTTGGTCATGTCTGCTTCCTACTACTTGGTTTTGATCACGTTAGCAGACTTTTTTCCATGTTATGAAGATAAGTAATCTATTGTCTTTCACAATATTAAGGGTTAGTGCCAAGAGTAGGCAAAACGAGAGCTCATATTCTTTTAGGTCCATCTGAAATTGACTTAGGTTGGTTATATGTTTTATCTGACTTGCGGTTTCAGGGTCTGCTAGCATGTCTGTTGAAAGTAGGCAGGGTGCGATGGTTCAAGCCTGTAGTCCCAGCAATTTGGGAGGCCAAGGTGAAAGGATTGCCTGAGCCCAGGGGTTTGAGACAAGCCTAGGCAAATTAGTGAGACCTTGTCTCTATAATAAATCAAAAAATTAGCCAGGAATGTTGACGCATGCCTGTAGTTCCAGCTACTTGGAAGGCTGAGGCGGAAGGATCGCCTGAACCCAGCAGGTTGAGGCTGTGGTGGCCATGAGTATGCCTCTGCACTCCATCCTGGGCGACTGAGTGAGACTTCAACTCAAAAAAAAAGAAGAAAGAAAGAAAGTAAAGGTCTGCCATGCAGCATTTCATAGAGGCAGAATCTGAGCTTTGCCTTAGGGCCATTGTATATTCTCATAAGAGCAATAGGGAGCCTAGAAACCCAGCATTCAAGAGTTTCCTGGAGTAATTTGCAAAGAATACATTTTAAGGTCTGACTAACTCTTTCTTCCTTTCCAGAAGATTGTGGTCTTCAAGTAGAGTGTAGGGTGTATTTTACTCCCACGGCCTTAGTCCCTCCCTAGGTTAATTGTGAAAGGAAAGAAGAGCCGTCCTCATTCTGCAAGCTGCAAATTCACCAAAGTCTTGGGAGGATTTCTCTTCAAAGGACCTTTACCATTTCTATTGCTTTCTTCATGGTGAAATCCTCTGCCCAGCCTGAAAAGGTGTCTGTAAAAACAAGAGACATTTATATCCTTGGCAAGGTGGCATGCGAGTAAAATCTATTTGCCAATCCTCTCTTGGGTAGGTACCCCTTCTCTGTGTTGTCTCACAAGGGTGGCATTCTTGGCCCTGGATTGTTACGAACACATATGGGGCAACCTTGGCAGACCTATCTCACAGTTCGGGCGAGATCCCATCCAGTAAACAGGTGAGTGATCACAGTCAGGGTGGCACCTCTTCCTAAGTGGAAGGCTTCAGGCAAGGCCTTAATGATTTTCCATTGTGGGGCCTTTGGGAGTAGAATCTTATTTCCTGTTAGCCACCAGGGTCCTCCCTTATCTTTCCATTTGTTTGAACCCTTAAGTTTCCTTCCTGAGAATATTGTGGAATTATGGTTCTTTTGCGAAAGGAAATATGGCTAGTACAGGGTGGGATAAGGGGTGCTGGGCAGCCAGCTTGGCTTCTCTGTCTGCCTTTGGTCACCCCTGGCCACAGGCCTGCCCTCCTTCTGCTGTCCCCTGCAATGCATGACAGCTACCTCCTTTACAGCTGGACTGCCTGCGAGAGTTGAAGGATTTCAAGCCTATGTTTTATAGGGGACTATGTGTTATATGGTAATCCCCTTTCCTTCCACATGTCTGCATGAGCCTGGAGACTGAGGAAAGCATATTTAGAATCAGTGTAGATATTAGGCTTTTCCTTTTCCCAGGGTAAAAGCTCGAGTGAGGGCTATGATCTTCGCTTTGTGGTCAGAGGTTCGGGGGCCAGGAGTCAAGACGCAGTAACCTCATTCTCACTAACCACTGCATGTCCTGTAACTCTCTTTCCATTTAGTATGTAACCGCTCCCATTGGTAAACCAGTTTTCTTCTAGGTTTTCCTAAGGGAGGTCTTTTAAATCTGGTCTACTGGTATAAATGTGGGGTATCATTTGTGTACAGGATTGGAGTGAGGATTTTCAGTGGTTATTAAGAAGGCCCTGTTTAAAGGCTACATGCTTGTAAAGTGATATCAGGATTGTCTATAGGGGAGGCTTGATATTCTGTCAAGCATTCTACAATTTTCCACAAGGGACTTTTTAACTCTAAGACTGATTTGACCTGATGAGGAGTTAGGCCTCCAAGGGCTGCCCCAGAGTAATTTGGGGGGCTTCCTCCACTACCAGAGCAGGAGTAGCTATTGCCCTGAGACAGCTGGGTCAACCTGAGGTAGGGCCATTCAGCTTTTTTGAAAAATGGGCAACAGGTCTTGGCTCTGGGCCTAGTTTTTGGGTTAAGACTCCCAGGGCAATTCTTTGTTTCTCGGCCACATGCAAGGTGAAGGGTTTGAGTAAATTGGGATTCCTAAAGCCAGGGCCTGTGTTAACGTACCACATGCCTGTTTCATTTCTCCAATCTGCTCTAGGACCTTGTGCTCGGGTACCCTGTAGCCTTGTAAAGAGGTTTTGCAATGAGGCCAAAGTGAAGTATTCATCGATAGAACTCGGCCATGCCTAAAAAGAGCCTTTGTTGATGCTTATTTTTGGGATATCTCAGGGCACAGATGGCCTCAATGTGCCTTTGGGCTAATTGCTGTGCCCTAGGGGTAAGAATATACTAAAGATACTGTACCTCTTGCTTTGAAATGTGGGCCTTTTCCCTTAAACCCTTAGCCTCATTCTGCTAGGAAATTGAAGACCTCTATGTGTTTGTATCTGAAGTCTCTTTAGTTGGGCTGCCAATTAGCAAGTCATCCACATAGTGGAGGATGCTGCCTTTACTTGACTTTAGGTCTCTTGGATTCTTTCCTAAGGCTTGGGCAGACACATGAGGGCTATCTCTAGACACCTGTGGAAGAACAGTCCTACTATACCATTTTCTTTCCTTAGTATTAGAATCCTCCCATTCAAAGGTAAATAGGAATTGGGAGTCTGGATGTAGGGCTAAGGGGAAGAAAGCATCCTTAAGGTTGAGGACAGAGGACCATTGGGTGTCTCGGGGTCTGGGCAGTCAAGTAGAAGGATCTGCCACTTGGGGATGGATGGAATTCCTGCCTCATTGATAATTCTCAGGTCCTGGGCCATTCTAGTTTCCCCGGTCGGCAGGAGCACTGGCAATAGAGGAGTGTTGCAAGGAGATTGTCAGGGCTTTCACAGCCTATATTTTAAAATTCCTTTACAGTGGAATCAAGTCCCACGTTAGCGTCCAGCTCCATTGGATGTTGCTTGTGATTTTAATCTGGCAGGGTCTTTAAGTTGTATTTTGGTAAGAGGGCTGTAACTGCCCTCTCAGGTTGCCCAGTATACCAAGCTCTAGGTTCAGCTTCATTGTCTGTATGACCTGGCACATTACCAGAGGTTTGCAGGGCCAGAATCCTCTGAGGCCTGAATTTAAATTGAAGACTAATTCCCAATTTGACTAGAATATCTCTTCCCATAGGGGAGCTAGGCAGCTGGGGAATATTAAGAATTCTTGTGAAAATATTTGATCTTTAAGGTGATAGGTCAATAGGGGAGAAAAATAATTGCCCTTATGATTCCTTTCCATTCCCGTAACGATCGTGATTTGTGAGGAGGGCTTTCCAGCAAAGGAAAGAAGAACAGAGTGAGCCACCCATATGTCCAAAATGAATGGAATTGGTTTACCTGCAACATCCAAAGTTACCTGGGGTTCCTCGGTGGTTATGATGACTCCTCTGGACAGGTACATAGAGGAAGTCCCCAGGTTCCTTCAGTCATTGATTTCTTCTTCTTGGTTCACTAGGGCTTTGGCCAACTGCTCCCCCTCTGGGAATGTGGGCAGTCAAAGCTCCAGTGTCAAGGATCACACCAGTATCCTGGCAAATGTGACATGGTCCCAGGGGCGGTACTGTGCAATCCTTTGCCCAATATCCAGTCTTCTGGCATTTGAAACAGGAACTGAGGGACTTTTCTTTTTTATCTTTATGCAAACTCTTGGACTTTTTGGGTACTAAAGGTTTTGCCAATTGCAACTGCCATAAGTCTGGCTTGTTGCTTTTCTTGGCTCTGTTCCTTTCCCCCTGCTCAAGATCCTGATTGTCATATGCTTTAAAGGCTGTATCTAGTAGTAAAGTTTGGCTTGTCTGGGGTCCCATTTGCAACTTGTGAAGCTTATGTCTAATGGCAGGGGCCGACTAATTTATACAATATTGTCCAAATAGTGTCCTGTCTTCTAGAGAGGCTGGATCCAGTTGGTATGTTTTCTGAGTCCTTCCTCCAGCCTAAGATGCAGCCTAATTTTTGTCTTTTTGCTGGACAATTGATCTTAATTTATCATAATCTACAGGTCTCTATATCTCATTCCTCATCCCTGACAGGAGCGCCTCTAAGAATTTAGCTCTCCTAGTTCTTCCCCCAGGGGTGTTGTAGTCCCATTCTGGGTCTGATGTGGGGACAGTTTTTCTTCAGGGTAATTTTCCTGTAGATTTCTGGGAAAAATAGCATCAGCCTCTTTTCAGGCAGCTTCCAGGATACCATTCTTTTCAATCAGGGTAAAGCCAGCAGCAAGAATAAACTGAACATCTCTCCATGAGATATCAAAGCCAAAGTGAATGTTTGAAAACACAGGGGCAGTACTGTGCAATCCTTTGCCCAATGTCCAGTCTTCTGGCATTTGAAGCAGGAACCGAGCGAGTTTTCCTTTTTATCTTTATGCAAACTCTTGGACTGTTTTTGAGTACTAAGGGTTTTGCCAATTGCAACTGCCATAAGTTTGGCAGTTTATGCAAATCTATTCTGGTTTTTGGAATACATTTCCTATTTTTGCTTGCATTGCTGGATGTCTGTAATAGCAAAGGGAACTTGGAGACAGATAGTGCCCTCAGGGCCTGGTTACTCACTAAGGGGTAATAGCTTTTGAGAAGAGGGCTGGATACAGCATGTCACTTCTCATGTGGGAAAGGCTGAGCAACTCACCATTATTCCCCGAGGCAGGAGGTGAAGTTGGGGCAGAAGATGCAGAATTGTAATGAGAAGGGTTTGGTCATCTACAATATCTTGAGTTGGATGGGGTTTTTGAAGCTTGTTATTTTTCGATTTCACATATAATAAGGGATTCTGAGAAGGGCCATGAAGGCCTGTGCATATGGGAATTCTGACCATTTGCCTTGCTGTTGTCAAAATGAGTTCAGCTTCAGGACAGTATTATAATGTATGGCCCCATTAAGTGGCCAGTTTTCCTGGTCTCCCAGCTTATCTTAGTGCCACGCCTCTTTGCAAAAGAAGATGAAGCACCTTTCCTTAGATTATCTGGGTTGTATTTGTCCTCATGATTTAAAATGCATCCAAGGTGGGTGTCTGGAGGAACTGCTTGGCTGTTTCCCACGTTGTTCTGCACTGGGGAAAAGAGAAGAATCCTTAGACTTAGACTCGATGCTAGGGCTCATTCCCAAAGTGCAGCATCCCCCAAAGAGGGATGTGCCCCATGGACGCATTAAGCCTCCTTCAGAACTCACTGGACATCTCCAGCTTAGCAACAGACCCTGGGTCACTAGGGGCCTTAGACTTAGTAATTTCTTCCCTTTGTGCCGTCGACTGTGATTCCCCCCCAACACTTTTTTTTTTTTTTTG